>NC_140213.1:26204232-26401732 GCF_951802725.1 Rutilus rutilus
ACAATGTAGACACACGGCAGATGTAAACCTGTGAAAGGATTATTGATATCTTAGATACTGTTGCCGTGGCAACGCATCAAACTTTAATATTCTTTTTTGATGCTTTTGAGACTCTTAACATACTTGAAATTGCATGAAACTCAACAGACACATCACATTTATTAGCCCGTAGACATGTGCAAAGTTTCAGAAACGGGGGTGGTGGAATGGCTCAGTAGCGCCACCTTTAGTCAAAAATGGGGGTTTAGTTTTTCCTAGACAGGGCTCGAAATTAACTTCTTTACTTGGTAGCACTGGTGCTCCCAACTTCAAAAAGTTAGGAGCACCAGCAAAAATTTAGGAGCACCCACCAAAAATTTAGGAGCACCACAACTACAAATTATATATTAACAGATTTTATTTCATCCTGTGGCCAAGATTTGAAATTTGGTCTTCTGGCTCTATATCATCTCACCCCGATGATATTGGCACATGATTTGTCATTTGAAATAAATTTAGTGAAGGCAAGCTCTTCTTTGGCGATGGTGTATGCGGTGTTATATTCATAGACAGTATGGTTATATTTGACGTATCCTGCCGATTAAAAGCCTTAATAATCGAACCTGATGAACCTGATTTGTTTGCCACACACCTGTCCCTGCATTTTTTGCTTGGCACTCTATTGCTATTAATATGCTGTATTAATCTTTGTTAATCTTAATTAATAAAAATACAGCAGTTCATTGTTCATTATGTTACTTCACAGTGCATTAACTATGTTAACAAATAATAATAAAAATTTCAATAATGTAGGCTATTAGTAGCCCAAATGTTGAAATTAACATTAACAATGGTTAACAAATGAACAAAGTCCAGTTTATTAATAGTACATGTTAACTGTGTTAACTAGAATTTAATAAGTGGAACATTATTGTAAAGTGGAACCGATTTGTTATACACCGATTCAGACGTCTCGTGAGTGTGTTGGACAGATCAGTTGTTTTAACCATTCATTAAAGTGAATCGGTTCAAATGAGTCATTAGTTCGCGAATCGGACGTGTCATTCGTGGATGTGTAGCATACGGCAAGCATTGTGTGATTATCCCGGTAGTTTATTTTTTAGCACACACTCCACGGTAAATTAGGAGAAAAAGAAATCTCCGAATGCTCCACGTGAAACTTCGGTCTTCCGCCCTTTTTCTATCGTGTCAAATGATTTTGATTAATATGCGCGAGGGAGAGAGAGCAAGACAGCGCTCGTGTTGTTTGAAGACGTGAGAGTGCGCGCGCGCGGCCGGGGCTTTCTCTCGTCAAGCGCAGCAGTCACTCACGCACCGATCAAATAAGGCTTTGGCGGCCGCCAAAAAAAATCAATGCAGGAAAAACCCCGGGATTGGTTATATAACGTTGGATAGAATGACGGTCCGGCCATCGCGTATCAGCGCACATAAGTACACACTGTGAAGTAATTTGCAAACGTTTTTTAGAGAAATGAAAACAGGTCGCACCACAACCATTATTTGACTCGCACAAATGCTCCCAAATATATTTTTAGGTCGCACAGATTAAATTTCAGGAGCATATGCGACCAAAATGGTCGCAATTTCGAGCCTTGCTAGAATCACAAAACTTGGTATGTGTATTGTTCTCATCAAGACGGACAACTTTCTAATTTACATGAACCATCTCCGACCAACAGGAAGAGAGATATTTTGGTTTGAATGTGGATTTTCTGAAGAATTTTCTCTCCCTCTCTCTGTGTCTGTGTGTGTGTGAGGGGAGGGGGGGATTTGACTATTGCTTTTATATTGTTAATCAAGGTTTCAGGGGCTTTTGGGGTCCTTAACGTGCTCAAAAACTCTTGAAACTTTGCACACAGGTCAGAACCCACGGCCATCAGGGCCGGGCTGAAGCTGGTACCCGGGCGTGGCTGGGGGGCTCAACAGCGCCCCCTTGAACGGGGTTCTAAAACTTGATCCATATATCAAACACGCTCGCATGAATTAATATGAAACTCGGTACACATATAGATCTCATCGGGCCGAACAACTTTACCCCGGTCAAGTTTTACGCCAGCCCAACAGGAAGTCGGCTATTATGGGTTGTTTGGAAAACGCTTGCTGTGGAATGTGAAATACTCCTCCTAGAAAATTCACCGTGTCCCCTTCAAACTCGGTGTGCATGTAGTCAAGACTTTGAGGATGCTAAATTGCGGACGGATTTTTGATATCTCGAACGGTTTGGCTGTGGCGAGGAATCGAATTTATGGCGAGAAAAGAGAAACACGGAAGTGGAATAACTTCTGCATACATTAATTGATCTTGAAGAAACTTCAGCAGTGTGTTCGTGGTAAGAGGCCGATCAGATGGATGTAGCTATTGTGAGTCAAAGTTATAGCGCCACCAACTGGCAGCAGGAAGTGTGTCACTTTCAACATGCTTTTGACAAAAGTGGGGGGGTTACTTTTAACTACAGTAAAGAAAAAATAGTTTCTATATTGTTCTCATCAAGCCGGACAACTTTCTAATTTACATTCAATAGCTCTGGCCATCAGGAAGTCAGATATTTTGGTCTGAATGTGATTTTTTTTGCAAAATCAGCCTCTGAATTTTTAGCCACTCCTCTTAAACTATTTATTTTATTCGTACCAAACTTTTTCAACATGATGAAACTACATTAAATATGCTAAATTGTGAATGGATAATAAATATCTCAAACGGTTTTGCTATGGCGAGGGATTAAAGTAAAAATCTTCTAAAAAAGTAATTATATACCATTTATTTCTATATAAAAGTATACAAATATCACAACTAAACCCATTTTATTCTGTTTTTGCAATTCAAGAAGAATGAAAAAGTTAAAAACAGGCTATTTAGTGCTATTTGGTTCAACAAAAAAGCAAACATAGGGCTATACTGCCCTCTTGTGTCCAAAAGGACATCAAAATAGTATATAAAACTTTTTACCAGGTAGGCCAATATTGTATTTAAATATACATTTATTAGGTATGTGTCTGAGGATATTTTCCCACCGGTTAATCGACGTGTGACACGAGTGGGTGCTTTTAAATCGCTAATATAATAGTGAAAGAAAAATAATAATAATGTTGCACACACAAATCACACACATGTGGGAAAGAATGATGCTTTTAAACAACACTAAACCGCCATTAGGTGTCGCCAGGCATCCATCTTAATAAGCGAGTCATTGATTCATTCGTTCAAACGATTCGTTCGAATGAGTCGATCATGATTAAGACAGATGTTTATGGATTGATCATTCAATCTTTGAGTCAACCAATTCGTTAAAAATGCTGAATCGTTCAGTTATGAGAAAACACGTGATGCGTGATGGTTCTGCCGTGATGGTTCTGCCGTGATCTTTGTTTAACTATTTTTGCTGCTGAAACAGAACAAAAACAGTCAACATTGCATCTAAAATGTAAGTGACTTAATTGTAACTGTTTATTAACCTGTTGTATGAAATCTAGGGGTGGGAGAAAAAAATTATTCTTAGATGCATCGCGATGCGGACGTGGACGATTCTGAATCGATTCACAAATGTCAAAAAATCGATTCTCTAAAAAAATATTTTTCTAATAACGTAATATTGACGGAAGGCAAAAGGCGGAACTCTAAGCGGACATGCGTGCAGTCTGTGGCGCGCACATAACAGAGAAGTTTCTTCTGCTCACCAAGGCTGCATTTATTTGATTAAAAATACAAACAAAAACAGTAATATTGTAAAATAGTATTCCAATTTAAAACAGCTGCTTTCTATTTTAATATATTTTAAACTGTTATTTATTCCTGTGATCAAAGCTGAGTTTTCAGCATCATTACTCCAGTCGTCACTGTGACATGATCCTTCAGAAATTATTCTAATATGATGATTGATACTCAAGAAACATTCATTATTATTTTAAATGTCGAAAACAGTTGTGTACAGTCTTTGATGAATAGAAAGTTCAAAAGAACAGCATTTATCTGAAATCTAAAGCTTTTGTAACGTTAAACACTACCGCTCAAAAGTTTGTGGTTAGTAATAATTAAAATTTTATTTTTGGGGGAAAGAAATAAAATAAATCAGTACTTTTATTTATGAAGGATGAGTTAAACTGATCAACAGTTACAGTAAAGACATTTATAATGTTAAATATATATATATTTGAAATATATGCTGTTCTTTTGAACTTTACATTCATCAAAGCATTTTGAAAAAAAAAAATCTGTACACAACTGTTTTCAACATTGAAAATAATAATGAATATTTATTGAGCATCAATCATCATATTAGTATGATTTCTGAAGGATCATGTGACACTGAAGACTGGAGTAATGATGCTGAAAACTCAACTTTGATCACAGAAATGAATTACTATGTAAAATATTTTAAAATTGAAAACAGCTGTTTTAAATTGGAATAATATTTCACAATATTACTGTTTTTGTTTGTATTTTTAATCAATAAATGCAGCCTTGGTGAGCAGAAGAGACTTCTCCTAAAAACATTAAAAATCTTACTGACCCCAAACTTTTGAACAATAATATATATATATATATATATATATATATATATATATATGTATGTGTGTGTGTGTATGTATGTATGTATATATATATATATATATATATATATATAAATATAGCTGCGAGCAGCGATGGAGGGCCAAAGCCGGCGGTACCGCCACCCCGGTGCCTTTAGGTAACTAAAGGCACCGGGGTTGCGGTGCCACCGGCTTGGGCCCGTAATCGCTGCTCGCAGCTATATTTATTATTATTATTATTATTTTGTCAACCTTTCGGGCACTTTTGGGGCTCTTAACATGCTCGAAAACTCTTGAAATTTTGCACACACGTCAGAACCCGCGGCCATCAGGGCCGGACTGAAGCTGGTACCCGGGCGTGGCAGGGGGGCTCGACAGCGCCACCTGGAACGGGATCCGAACACGTGTCCATAAATCAAACACGCTTGCATGTAATAATATGAAACTCGGTACACATATAGATCTCATCCGGCCGAACAACTTTCGTGCTCTAAGTTTTACGCCAGCCAAACAGGAAGTTGGCTATTTAGCGTTGTTTGGAAACGCATGCTGTGGAATTTAATGTACTCCTCCTAGGGAATTCATCGATTCGCCTCCAAACTCGGTGTGCATGAAGTCAAGACATTGAGGATGCTAAATTGCGGACGGATTTTTGATATCTCGAACGGTTTGGCCGTGGCGAGGAAACAAATTTATGGCGAAAAAATGAAACAGGAAGTGTGTTATAACTTCTGCATACATTAACTGATCTTGATGAAACTTCAGCAGTGTGTTCGTTGTAAGAGGCCGATCGCACAGATGTGACTATTGTGAGTCAAAGTTATAGCGCCACCAACAGGCAGCAGGAAGTACATCACTTTCAAAATGCTTTGAAATCAGTGTCTTATTTTTACCCGATTTGCTTCAAACTTTATGTGTACAATGTAGACACACGGCAGATGTAAACCTGTGAAAGGATTATTGATATCTTAGATACTGTTGCCGTGGCAACGCATCAAACTTTAATATTCTTTTTTGATGCTTTTGAGACTCTTAACATACTTGAAATTGCATGAAACTCAACAGACACATCACATTTATTAGCCAGTAGACATGTGCAAAGTTTCAGAAACGGGGGTGGTGGAATGGCTCAGTAGCACCACCTTTAGTCAAAAATGGGGGTTTAGTTTTTCCTAGAATCACAAAACTTGGTATGTGTATTGTTCTCATCAAGACGGACAACTTTCTAATTGACATTAACTAACTCCGACCAACAGGAAGAGAGATATTTTGGTTTGAATGTGGATTTTCTGAAGAATTTTCTCTCCCTCTCTCTGTGTCTCTGTGTGTGAGAGGGGAGGGGGGAATTTGACTATTGCTTTTATATTGTTAATCAAGGTTTCAGGGGCTTTTGGGGCCCTTAACGTGCTCAAAAACTCTTGAAACTTTGCACACACGTCAGAACCCCCTGCCATCAGGGACAGGCTGAAGCTGGTACCCGGGCGTGGCAGGGGGGCTCAACAGCGCCCCCTTGAACGGGGTCCCAAAACTTGGTCCATAGATCAAACACGCTTGCATGAATTAATATGAAACTCGGTACACATATAGATCTCATCGGGCCGAACAACTTTACCCCGGTCAAGTTTTACGCCAGCCCAACAGGAAGTCGGCTATTATTGGTTGTTTGGAAAACGCTTCCTGTGGAATGCGAAGTACTTCTCCTAGAAAATTCACCGTGTCCCCTCCAAACTCGGTGTGCATGTAGTCAAGACTTTGAGGATGCTAAATTGCGGACGGATTTTTGATATCTCGAACGGTTTGGCCGCGGCGAGGAATCGAATTTATGGCGAGAAAAGAGGAACACGGAAGTGGAATAACTTCTGCATACATTAACTGATCTTGATGAAACTTCAGCAGTGTGTTCGTGGTAAGAGGCCGATCAGATGGATGTAGCTATTGTGAGTCAAAGTTATAGCGCCACCAACTGGCAGCAGGAAGTGTGTCACTTTCAACATGCTTTTGACAAAAGTGGGGGGGTTAATTTTAACTACAGTAAAAAAAAAATAGTTTGTATATTGTTCTCATCAAGCCGGACAACTTTCTAATTTACATTCATTAGCTCTAGCCATCAGGAAGTCAGATATTTTGGTCTGAATGTGGATTATTTTTCCAAAATCAGCCTCTGAATTTTTAGCCACTCCTCTTAAACTATTTATTTTATTCCCACCAAACTTTTTTAACATGATGAAACTACATTAAATATGCTATATTGTGAATGGATAATAAATATCTCAAACGGTTTTGCTATGGCGAGGGATTAAAGTAATGTCCAAAAAGGAAACACTAAAAATCTTCTAAAAATGTAATTATATACCATTTATTTCTATATAAAAGTATACAAATATCACAACTAAACCCATTTTATTCTGTTTTTGCACTTCAAGAAGAATGAAAAAGTTAAAAACAGGCTATTTAGTGCTATTTGGTTCAACAAAAAAGCAAACATAGGGCTATACTGCCCTCTTGTGTCCAAAAGGACATCAAAATAGTATATACAACTTTTTACCAGGTAGGCCAATATTGTATTTAAATATACATTTATTAGGTATGTGTCTGAGGATATTTTCCCACCAGTTAATCGACGTGTGACACGAGCGGGTGCTTTTAAATCGCTAATATAAAAGTGAAAGAAAAATACAGACATCCACACTGACATTGATAATGTTGCACACACAAATCACACACATGTGGGAAAGAATGATGCTTTTAAACAACACTAAACCGCCATTAGGTGTCGCCAGGCATCCATCTTAATAAGCGAGTCATTGATTCATTCGTTCAAACGATTCGTTCGAATGAGTCGATCATGATTAAGACAGATGTTTATGGATTGATCATTCAATCTTTGAGTCAACCGATTCGTTAAAAATGCTGAATCGTTCAGTTATGAGAAAACACGTGATGCGTGATGGTTCTGCCGTGATCTTTGTTTAACTATTTTCGCTGCTGAAACAGAACAAAAACAGTCAACATTGCATCTAAAATGTAAGTGACTTAATTGTAACTGTTTATTAACCTGTTGTATGAAATCTAGGGGTGGGAGAAAAAATTGATTCTTAGATGCATCGCGATGCGGACGTGGACGATTCTGAATCGATTCACAAATGTCAAAAAATCGATTCTCTAAAAAAATATTTTTCTAATAACGTAATATTGACGGAAGGCAAAAGGCGGAACTCTAAGCGGACGTGCGTGCAGTCTGTGGCGCGCACATAACAGAGAAGTTTCTTCTGCTCACCAAGGCTGCATTTATTTGATTAAAAATACAAACAAAAACAGTAATATTGTAAAATAGTATTCCAATTTAAAACAGCTGCTTTCTATTTTAATATATTTTAAACTGTTATTTATTCCTGTGATCAAAGCTGAGTTTTCAGCATCATTACTCCAGTCGTCACTGTCACATGATCCTTCAGAAATTATTCTAATATGATGATTGATACTCAAGAAACATTCATTATTATTTTAAATGTCGAAAACAGTTGTGTACAGTCTTTGATGAATAGAAAGTCCAAAAGAACAGCATTTATCTGAAATCTAAAGCTTTTGTAACGTTAAACACTACCGCTCAAAAGTTTGTGGTTAGTAATAATTAAAATTTTATTTTTGGGGGAAAGAAATAAAATAAATCAGTACTTTTATTTATGAAGGATGAGTTAAACTGATCAACAGTTACAGTAAAGACATTTATATATAAACTATTTATTTTATTCCCACCAAACTTTTTTAACATGATGAAACTACATTAAATATGCTATATTGTGAATGGATAATAAATATCTCAAACGGTTTTGCTATGGCGAGGGATTAAAGTAATGTCCAAAAAGGAAACACTAAAAATCTTCTAAAAATGTAATTATATACCATTTATTTCTATATAAAAGTATACAAATATCACAACTAAACCCATTTTATTCTGTTTTTGCAATTCAAGAAGAATGAAAAAGTTAAAAACAGGCTATTTAGTGCTATTTGGTTCAACAAAAAAGCAAACATAGGGCTATACTGCCCTCTTGTGTCCAAAAGGACATCAAAATAGTATATACAACTTTTTACCAGGTAGGCCAATATTGTATTTAAATATACATTTATTAGGTATGTGTCTGAGGATATTTTCCCACCAGTTAATCGATGTGTGACACGAGCGGGTGCTTTTAAATCGCTAATATAAAAGTGAAAGAAAAATACAGACATCCACACTGACATTGATAATGTTGCACACACAAATCACACACATGTGGGAAAGAATGATGCTTTTAAACAACACTAAACCGCCATTAGGTGTCGCCAGGCATCCATCTTAATAAGCGAGTCATTGATTCATTCGTTCAAACGATTCGTTCGAATGAGTCGATCATGATTAAGACAGATGTTTATGGATTGATCATTCAATCTTTGAGTCAACCGATTCGTTAAAAATGCTGAATCGTTCAGTTATGAGAAAACACGTGATGCGTGATGGTTCTGCCGTGATCTTTGTTTAACTATTTTCGCTGCTGAAACAGAACAAAAACAGTCAACATTGCATCTAAAATGTAAGTGACTTAATTGTAACTGTTTATTAACCTGTTGTATGAAATCTAGGGGTGGGAGAAAAAATTGATTCTTAGATGCATCGCGATGCGGACGTGGACGATTCTGAATCGATTCACAAATGTCAAAAAATCGATTCTCTAAAAAAATATTTTTCTAATAACGTAATATTGACGGAAGGCAAAAGGCGGAACTCTAAGCGGACGTGCGTGCAGTCTGTGGCGCGCACATAACAGAGAAGTTTCTTCTGCTCACCAAGGCTGCATTTATTTGATTAAAAATACAAACAAAAACAGTAATATTGTAAAATAGTATTCCAATTTAAAACAGCTGCTTTCTATTTTAATATATTTTAAACTGTTATTTATTCCTGTGATCAAAGCTGAGTTTTCAGCATCATTACTCCAGTCGTCACTGTCACATGATCCTTCAGAAATTATTCTAATATGATGATTGATACTCAAGAAACATTCATTATTATTTTAAATGTCGAAAACAGTTGTGTACAGTCTTTGATGAATAGAAAGTCCAAAAGAACAGCATTTATCTGAAATCTAAAGCTTTTGTAACGTTAAACACTACCGCTCAAAAGTTTGTGGTTAGTAATAATTAAAATTTTATTTTTGGGGGAAAGAAATAAAATAAATCAGTACTTTTATTTATGAAGGATGAGTTAAACTGATCAACAGTTACAGTAAAGACATTTATAATGTTAAAAATATATATATTTGAAATATATGCTGTTCTTTTGAACTTTACATTCATCAAAGCATTTTGAAAAAAAAATCTGTACACAACTGTTTTCAACATTGAAAATAATAATTAATATTTATTGACCATCAATCATCATATTAGAATGGTTTCTGAAGGATCATGTGACACTGAAGACGGGAGTAATGATGCTGAAAACTCAGCTTTGATCACATAAATTAATTACAGTGTAAAATATTTTAAAATAGAAAACAGCTGTTTTAAATTGGAATAATATTTCATAATATTACTGTTTTTGTTTGTATTTTTAATCAAATAAATGCAGCCTTGGTGAGCAGAAGAGACTTCTCCTAAAAACATTAAAAATCTTCCTTACCCCAAACTTTTGAACGGTATATATATATATATATATATATATATATATATATATGTTTGTATAAACGGGAGTGGTGAGGGGCTCAGTAGCGCCACCTTTAGTCATAAGTGGGGGGGTTAGTTTTATCAACAGCAACAAAACTTGGTATGTGTATTGTTGTCATCAAGACGGACAACTTTCTAATTTACATGAACTATCTCTGACCAACAGGAAGAGAGATATTTTGGTTTGAATGTGGATTTTCTGAAGAATTTTCTCTCCCTCTCTCTGTGTCTCTGTGTGTGTGAGGGGAGGGGGGGATTTGACTATTGCTTTTATATTGTTAATCAAGGTTTCAGGGGCTTTTGGGGTCCTTAACGTGCTCAAAAACTCTTGAAACTTTGCACACAAGTCAGAACCCCCTGCCATCAGGGACGGGCTGAAGCTGGTACCCGGGCGTGGCAGGGGGGCTCAACAGCGCCCCCTTGAACGGGGTCCCAAAACTTGGTCCATAGATCAAACACGCTTGCATTAATTAATATGAAACTCGGTACACATATAGATCTCATCGGGCCGAACAACTTTCCCCCGGTCAAGTTTTACGCCAGCCCAACAGGAAGTCGGCTATTATGGGTTGTTTGGAAAACGCTTGCTGTGGAATGCGAAGTACTCCTCCTAGAGAATTCATCCAATCCCCACCAAACTCGGTGTGCATGAAGTCAAGACATTGAGGATTCTAAATTGCGGACGGATTTTTGATATCTCGAACGGTTTGGCCGTGGCGAGGAAACAAATTTATGGCGAGAAAAGAGAAACACGAAGTGGTATAACTTCTGCATACATTAACTGATCTTGATGAAACTTCACCAGTGTGTTCGTGGTAAGAGGCCGATCAGATGGATGTGACTATTGTGAGTCAAAGTTATAGCGCCACCAACTGGCAGCAGGAAGTGTGTCACTTTCAAAATGCTTTTGACAAAAGTGGGGGGGTTAGTTTTACCCACAGTTACAAAAATCAGTACGTACATTGGTCTCATCGAGCCGGACAACTTTCTAATATACAGTTATTAGCTTCGACCAATAGGAAGTCAGATATTTTGGTTTGAATGAGGATTGGTTTGCAAATTCAGCCTCTGCTTATTACCCACTCCTGCTAAGTGTTTTTTTTTTTTATTCACACCAAACTTTTTTAACACGATGAAAATACATTAAAGATGCTAAATTGTGAACGGATATTAAATATTTCAAACGGTTTTGACATGGCGAGGGATTAAAATAATGTCAAAAAAGGAATCAGAAAACATCTCATATCTTCTTAAAATTTAATTATACACCATTTATTTTTATATAAAATTATACAAATATCAGAACTAAACTGAAACAGAACTAGTTTTGGGTTTATTCAGTTTTTTTCAATTCAAGAATTATGTACAAGTTTAAAATCAGCCAGAATGCGCTATTTAGTAAAAAAAAAAGTAATACATAGGGCTATACTGCCCTCTTGTGTTCAAAATCAGGTAGGCCCATTGTATATTGTATTTATATATAAATATAATAGCGATGTGACTGAGATTTTTTTCCCACTGGTTAATCGATGTGTGACACCGCGGCGGGGGCTTTTAAATCGCTAACTTAAAGGGATACTCCACTTTAAATTGAAAATTCTGTCATCATATACTCACCCTCATGTTGTTTCAATCCTTTATTAATTTCTTTCTTCTGCTGAACAGAAAGGAAGATATTTAGAAGAATGTCAGTAACCAGACAGTTTCTGGTCTCATTGACTTCCATAGTATACATTTTTTTCCTACTATGGAAGTCAATGGGATCAGAAACTGTCTGGTTACTGACATTCTCCTAAATATCTTCCTTTCTGTTCAGCAGAAGAAAGAAATTCATAAAGGATTAAAACAACATGAGGGTGAGTATATGATGAGCGAAAGTGAAATACGGACGTCCAGTAGGAATGAACTAAAAAACATTCACTCTGTTCTGCTCATTCCTCGCTGTAGACGTGTTATTGCCCATGCAGCCGTGAGCATTTTAGTTTCATTTAAAAAATAGCGCCATTTCGGGGGTGGGATTGCTTGAATGTTTTTTTACAAAAGCACAATGTTGTGTTTTATTGCGAGTGTACATAAATATAAGTAAACACAGTGCAGTTTAAATAATGTCCTGTATGAACAAACCGACGGAGTAGCCTATGTTTTTATGTTTCCACTGTTCGATCACGCCCACGCCTCACACACACACACACACACACACACACACACACACACACACACACACACACACACACACACACTGTGCATTCCAGCATTGCAATCTTGACATCGCAGCCGGTTCATTACAGCCGTAATAAAATATAATAATAAATATAAATAGTCAACCTATTTGCAGCAAATGATAGTAGATTTTAGATCAATATATTTGTTTTCCTTACAATTTTAATTAACACTAACTTTATTCTCATCTGAATTATAAATAATTTATTTCTGTATAAAATAATATTACCATTAAAAAATACATTTGACTGTCTTTTTTAATCAATGGAGAATGTGTGACTTAAAAATAAACAGATTAGTGCTCGGTTTGAGGACAAGAAATGAAAACCAATGCAATATGATGAATGTCCAAAAACGTTCGCTCTTCTCTGCCCGTTCCTCGCCTCGCCATATATATATATATATATATATATATATATATATATATATATATATATATATATATATATATATTTATTTATTTATTTATTTTTTTTTTGTTACATATATATAATGTATATATTACATTTTTTTTGTTACATATATATATATATATATATATATATATATATATAAATATAGCGGCGAGCAGCGATGGAGGGCCCAAGCCGGTGACACCGCCACCCCGGTGCCACCGGGGTGGCGGTGTCACCGGCTTGGGCCCTCCATCGCTGCTCGCAGCTATATTTATTATTATTATTATTATTTTGTCAACCTTTCGGGCACTTTTGGGGCCCTTAACATGCTCGAAAACTCTTGAAACTTTGCACACAGGTCAGAACCCGCGGCCATCAGGGCCGGGCTGAAGCTGGTACCCGGGCGTGGCAGGGGGGCTCGACAGCGCCCCCTGGAACGGGATCCGAACACGTGTCCATAAATCAAACACGCTTGCATGTAATAATATGAAACTCGGTACACATGTAGATCTCATCGGGCCGAACAACTTTCGTGCTCTAAGTTTTACGCCAGCCCAACAGGAAGTCGGCTATTATGGGTTGTTTGGAAACGCATGGTCTGGTATTTGAAACACTTCTCCTAGGGAATTCACCCGATCGCCACTAAACTCGGTGGGAATGAAGTCAAGACATTGAGGATGCTAAATTGCGGACGGATTTTTGATATCTCAAACGGTTTGGCCGTGGCGAGGAAACGAATTTATGGCGAATAATGGAAACAGGAAGTGTGTTTTAACTTCTGCATACATTAACTGATCTTGATGAAACTTCAGCAGTGTGTTCGTGGTAAGAGGCCGATCACATGGATGTGACTATTGTGAGTCAAAGTTATAGCGCCACCAACTGGCAGCAGGAATATGTCACTTTCAAAATGCTTTGAAATCACCCTCTTATTTTTACCCGATTTGCTTCAAACTTTATGTGTATAATGTAAACACACGGCAGATGTAGACCTGTGAAAGGATTTTTGATATCTTTAATACTGTTGCCGTGGCAACGCTTCAAACTTTAATATTCTTTTTTGATGCTTTTGAAACTCTTAACATACTTGAAATTGGATGAAACTCGACAGACACATCACATTTATTAGCCAGTAGACATGTGCAAAGTTTCAGAAACGGGCGTGGTGGAATGGCTCAGTAGCGCCACCTTTAGTCAAAAATGGGGGTTTAGTTTTTCCTAGAATCACAAAACTTGGTATGTGTATTGTTCTCATCAAGACGGACAACTTTCTAATTTACATGAACCATCTCCGACCAACAGGAAGAGAGATATTTTGGTTTGAATGTGGATTTTCTGAAGAATTTTCTCTCCCTCTCTCTGTGTCTGTGTGTGTGTGAGGGGAGGGGGGGATTTGACTATTGCTTTTATATTGTTAATCAAGGTTTCAGGGGCTTTTGGGGTCCTTAACGTGCTCAAAAACTCTTGAAACTTTGCACACAGGTCAGAACCCACGGCCATTAGGGCCGGGCTGAAGCTGGTACCCGGGCGTGGCTGGGGGGCTCAACAGCGCCCCCTTGAACGGGGTTCTAAAACTTGATCCATATATCAAACACGCTCGCATGAATTAATATGAAACTCGGTACACATATAGATCTCATCGGGCCGAACAACTTTACCCCGGTCAAGTTTTACGCCAGCCCAACAGGAAGTCGGCTATTATGGGTTGTTTGGAAAACGCTTGCTGTGGAATGTGAAATACTCCTCCTAGAAAATTCACCGTGTCCCCTTCAAACTCGGTGTGCATGTAGTCAAGACTTTGAGGATGCTAAATTGCGGACGGATTTTTGATATCTCGAACGGTTTGGCTGTGGCGAGGAATCGAATTTATGGCGAGAAAAGAGAAACACGGAAGTGGAATAACTTCTGCATACATTAACTGATCTTGATGAAACTTCAGCAGTGTGTTCGTGGTAAGAGGCCGATCAGATGGATGTAGCTATTGTGAGTCAAAGTTATAGCGCCACCAACTGGCAGCAGGAAGTGTGTCACTTTCAACATGCTTTTGACAAAAGTGGGGGGGTTACTTTTAACTACAGTAAAGAAAAAATAGTTTCTATATTGTTCTCATCAAGCCGGACAACTTTCTAATTTACATTCAATAGCTCTGGCCATCAGGAAGTCAGATATTTTGGTCTGAATGTGAATTTTTTTGCAAAATCAGCCTCTGAATTTTAGCCACTCCTCTTAAACTATTTATTTTATTCGTACTAAACTTTTTCAACATGATGAAACTACATTAAATATGCTAAATTGTGAATGGATAATAAATATCTCAAACGGTTTTGCTATGGCGAGGGATTAAAGTAAAAATCTTCTAAAAATGTAATTATATACCATTTATTTCTATATAAAAGTATACAAATATCACAACTAAACCCATTTTATTCTGTTTTTGCAATTCAAGAAGAATGAAAAAGTTAAAAACAGGCTATTTAGTGCTATTTGGTTCAACAAAAAAGCAAACATAGGGCTATACTGCCCTCTTGTGTCCAAAAGGACATCAAAATAGTATATAAAACTTTTTACCAGGTAGGCCAATATTGTATTTAAATATACATTTATTAGGTATGTGTCTGAGGATATTTTCCCACCGGTTAATCGACATGTGACACGAGTGGGTGCTTTTAAATCGCTAATATAATAGTGAAAGAAAAATAATGATAATGTTGCACACACAAATCACACACATGTGGGAAAGAATGATGCTTTTAAACAACACTAAACCGCCATTAGGTGTCGCCAGGCATCCATCTTAATAAGCGAGTCATTGATTCATTCGTTCAAACGATTCGTTCGAATGAGTCGATCATGATTAAGACAGATGTTTATGGATTGATCATTCAATCTTTGAGTCAACCGATTCGTTAAAAATGCTGAATCGTTCAGTTATGAGAAAACACGTGATGCGTGATGGTTCTGCCGTGATCTTTGTTTAACTATTTTCGCTGCTGAAACAGAACAAAAACAGTCAACATTGCATCTAAAATGTAAGTGACTTAATTGTAACTGTTTATTAACCTGTTGTATGAAATCTAGGGGTGGGAGAAAAAATTGATTCTTAGATGCATCGCGATGCGGACGTGGACGATTCTGAATCAATTCACAAATGTCAAAAAATCGATTCTCTAAAAAAATATTTTTCTAATAACATAATATTGACGGAAGGCAAAAGGCGGAACTCTAAGCGGACGTGCGTGCAGTCTGTGGCGCGCACATAACAGAGAAGTTTCTTCTGCTCACCAAGGCTGCATTTATTTGATTAAAAATACAAACAAAAACAGTAATATTGTAAAATATTATTCCAATTTAAAACAGCTGCTTTCTATTTTAATATATTTTAAACTGTTATTTATTCCTGTGATCAAAGCTGAGTTTTCAGCATCATTACTCCAGTCGTCACTGTCACATGATCCTTCAGAAATTATTCAAGAAACATTTATTATTATTTTAAATGTCGAAAACAGTTGTTTACAGTCTTTGATGAATAGAAAGTTCAAAAGAACAGCATTTATCTGAAATCTAAAGCTTTTGTAACGTTAAACACTACCGCTCAAAAGTTTTGGGTTAGTAATAATTAAAATTTTATTTTTGGGGGAAAGAAATAAAATAAATCAGTACTTTTATTTATGAAGGATCAGTTAAACTGATCAACAGTTACAGTAAAGACATTTATAATGTTAAAAAAATATATATTTGAAATATATGCTGTTCTTTTGAACTTTACATTCATCAAAGCATTTTGAAAAAAAAAAATCTGTACACAACTGTTTTCAACATTGAAAATAATAATGAATATTTATTGAGCATCAATCATCATATTAGTATGATTTCTGAAGGATCATGTGACACTGAAGACTGGAGTAATGATGCTGAAGACTCAACTTTGATCACAGAAATGAATTACTATGTAAAATATTTTAAAATTGAAAACAGCTGTTTTAAATTGGAATAATATTTCACAATATTACTGTTTTTGTTTGTATTTTTAATCAATAAATGCAGCCTTGGTGAGCAGAAGAGACTTCTCCTAAAAACATTAAAAATCTTCCTGACCCCAAACTTTTGAACGGTATATATATATATATATATATATATATATATACACATATATAAATACATATATATATATATATGTTTGTATATATGAATATATATATATATATATATATATATATATATATATATATATATATATATATATATAAATATAAATATAGCTGCGAGCAGCGATGGAGGGCCAAAGCCGGCGGTACCGCCACCCCGGTGCCTTTAGGTAACTAAAGGCACCGGGGTTGCGGTGCCACCGGCTTGGGCCCGTAATCGCTGCTCGCAGCTATATTTATTATTATTGTTGTTCAAGGGTTCGGGGGCTTTTGGGGCCTTTAACGTGCTCAAAAACTCATGAAACTTTGCACGCAGGTCAGAACCCGCGGCCATTAGGGCCGGGCTGAAGCTGGTACCCGGGCGTGGCAGGGGGGCTCAACAGCGCCCCCTAGAACACAATCTTAAATCTTGGACACATACAAGAACGTATTAGTATGAAACTCGGTACACATATAGATCTCATCGGGCCGAACAACTTTCGCACTCTAAGTTATTAGCTCTGCCCAACAGGAAGTCAGCTATTATGGGTTGTTTGAAAAACGCATGCTGTGGAATTTAATGTACTCCTCCTAGGGAATTGATCCGATCCACACCAAACTCGGTCAGCATGAAGTCAAGACATTGAGGATGCTAAATTGCGGACGGATTTTTGATATCTCGAACGGTTTGGCCGTGGCGATGAAACGAATTTATAGCGAGAAAAGATAAACAGGAAGTGTGTTATAACTTCTGCATACATTAACTGATCTTGATGAAACTTCCGCAGTGTGTTCGTTGTAAGAGGCCGATCACATGGATGTGACTATTGTGAGTCAAAGTTATAGCGCCACCAACTGGCAGCAGGAAGTGTGTCACTTTCAAAATGCTTTGAAATCACCCTCTTATTTTTACCCGATTTGCTTCAAACTTTATGTGTATAATGTAGACACACGGCAGATGTAGACCTGTGAAAGGTTTATTGATATCTTAAATACTGTTGCCGTGGCAACGCATCAAACTTTAATATTCTTTTCAGATGCTTTTGAGACTCTTAACATACTTGAAATTGGATGAAACTCGACAGACACATCACATTTATTAGCCGGTAGACATGTGCAAAGTTTCAGAAACGGGCGTGGTGAGGGGCTCAGTAGCGCCACCTTTAGTCAAAAATGGGGGCTTAGTTTTAAGTAGAGTCACAAAAATCGTTATGTATATTGTTCTCATCAAGCCGGACAACTTTCTAATTTAGAGTCATAAGCTGTGACCAACAGGAAGTGAGATATTTTGGTTTGAATGTGATTTTTTGTAGAATTCTCTCCCTCTCTCTCTCTGCCTCTGCGTCTCTGTGTGTGTGAGGGGTGGGGGGATTTGTCTTTTGAGTGAGATTTGTTTAAAATTCCTGTTTTTCAAGGTTTCAGGGGCTTTTGGGGCCTTTAACGTGCTCAAAAACTCTTGAAACTTTGCACACAGGTCAGAACCCGCGGCCATCAGGGCCGGGCTGAAGCTGGTACCCGGGCGTGGCAGGGGGGCTCAACAGCGCCCCCTGGAACGGGATTTGAACACTTGTCCATAAATCAAACACACTTGCATGTAATGATATGAAACTCGGTACACATATAGATCACATTGGGCTGAACAACTTTCGTGCTCTAAGTTTTACACCAGCCCAACAGGAAGTCGGCAATAATGGGTTGTTTGGAGAACGCTTGCTGTGGAATGCGAAGTACTCCTCCTAGAGAATTCATCCAATCCCCACCAAACTCGGTGTGCATGAAGTCAAGACATTGAGGATTCTAAATTGCGGACGGATTTTTGATATCTCGAACGGTTTGGCCGTGGCGAGGAAACGAATTTATGGCGAGAAAAGAGAAACACGAAGTGGTATAACTTCTGCATACATTAACGGATCTTGATGAAACTTCACCAGTGTGTTCGTGGTAAGAGGCCGATCACATGGATGTGACTATTGTGAGTCAAAGTTATAGCGCCACCAACTGGCAGCAGGAAGTGTGTCACTTTCAAAATGCTTTTGACAAAAGTGGGGGGGTTAGTTTTACCCACAGTTTTAAAAATCAGTACGTACATTGGTCTCATCGAGCCGGACAACTTTCTAATATACAGTTATTAGCTTCGACCAATAGGAAGTCAGATATTTTGGTTTGAATGTGGATTTATTTGCAAATTCAGCCTCTGCTTTTTACCCACTCCTGCTAAGTGTTTTTTTTTTATTCACACCAAACTTTTTTAACACGATGAAAATACATTAAAGATGCTAAATTGTGAACGGATATTAAATATTTAAAATGGTTTTGACATGGCGAGGGATTAAAATAATGTCAAAAAAGGAATCAGAAAACATCTCATATCTTCTTAAAATTTAATTATACACCATTTATTTTTATATAAAATTATACAAATATCAGAACTAAACCGAAACAGAACTAGTTTTGGGTTTATTCAGTTTTTTTCAATTCAAGAATTATGTACAAGTTTAAAATCAGCCAGAATGCGCTATTTAGTAAAAAAAAAAAAGTCATACATAGGGCTATACTGCCCTCTTGTGTTCAAAATCAGGTAGGCCCATTGTATATTGTATTTATATATAAATATAATAGCGATGTGACTGAGAATTTTTTCCCACTGGTTAATTGATGTGTGACACCGCGGCGGGGGCTTTTAAATCGCTAACTTAAAGGGATACTCCACTTTAAATGGAAAATTCTGTCATCATATACTCACCCTCATGTTGTTTCAATCCTTTATTAATTTCTTTCTTCTGCTGAACAGAAAGGAAGATATTTAGAAGAATGTCAGTAACCAGACAGTTTATGGTCTCATTGACTTCCATAGTATACATTTTTTTCCTACTATGGAAGTCAATGGGATCAGAAACTGTCTGGTTACTGACATTCTCCTAAATATCTTCCTTTCTGTTCAGCAGAAGAAAGAAATTCATAAAGGATTAAAACAACATGAGGGTGAGAATATGGTGACAGAATTTTCATTTTAAAGTGGAGTATCCCTTTAAAAGCGAAAGTGAAATACGGTCGTCCCGTAGGAATGAACTAAAAAACATTCACTCTGTTCTGCTCGTTCCTCGCTGTAGACGCGTTATTGCCCATGCAGCCGTGAGCATTTTAGTTTCATTTAAAGGAGTCATAACCTGCAATTTTCACTTTTCCACGAGAATCAATGTATGTTATGATCGACTAACGATTATACACTGGCCGGGAAGCCGATATTTAAAAGTGAAGCGTTTGTTTACCTCAGGGTAAATAAACCAGCGCGCGTGCACGCCCACTCAAATACGAGATTTTGATTTCAGCTCCCTCTTGACGTCATGAGGTAGTAGGATATACCATATATGGACACCGCAGCAGGAAACCCCCCCTTCCCCTCTCCCCCTCATATTCAGTTCAGTCGGGAAAGATGGAGAAACCAAGTGCACACCGGACTTGCTCTGTGGTTGATTGCCATAAAAAACATGGAAATGTGTTTTATCTCCCAAAATCGGACGAAACTATCAGGGACCAGTGGATGAAATTCATTTTTAATGACGCTGTCCCAACAACCCTTTCAACTGGCGTGCAGAGCCATATAGAGCGTCCACGACAGCCAAAACATCGCATTGATCTCGCAAGACAATAATGCCTTCAGAAATAAGGGTAAAAGTAGGTCTGTGTTTATTTTTTTTCCACTTTTCTTTTTTAGAAGGGCCTGAAAGACTATAATACAGCAGTAGGTATCCAATGTAATACAAGGTTATGACTCCTTTAAAAAATAGCGCCATTTCGGGGGTGGGATTGCTTGAATGTTTTTTTACAAAAGCACAATGTTGTGTTTTATTGCGAGTGTACATAAATATAAGTAAACACAGTGCAGTTTAAATGATGTCCTGTATGAACAAACCGACGGAGTAGCCTATGTTTTTATGTTTCCACTGTTCGATCGCGTCCACGCCTCACACACACACACTGTGCATTCCAGCATTGCAATCTTGACATCGCAGCCGGTTCATTACAGCCGTAATAAAATATAATAATAAATATAAATAGTCAACCTATTTGCAGCAAATGATAGTAGATTTTAGATCAATATATTTGTTTTCCTTACAATTTTAATTAACACTAACTTTATTCTCATCTGAATTATAAATAATTTATTACTGTATAAAATAATACTACCATTAAAAAATACATTTGATTGTCTTTTTTAATCAATGGAGAATGTGTGACTTAAAAATAAACAGATTAGTGCTCGGTTTGAGGACAAGAAATGAAAACCAATGCAATATGATGAATGTCCAAAAACGTTCGCTCTTCTCTGCCCGTTCCTCGCCTCGCTATATATATATATATATATATATATATATATATATATATTTATTTATTTTTTGTTACATATATAATGTATATATATATATATTTATTTTTTTTGTTACATTTTTATATATATATATATATATATATATATATAAATATAGCTGCGAGCAGCGATGGAGGGCCCAAGCCGGTGACACCGCCACCCCAGTGGCTTTAGTGTAACTAAAGGCACCAGGGTGGCGGTGCCACCGGCTTGGGCCCGCAATCGCTGCTCGCAGCTATATTTATTATTATTATTATTATTTTGTCAACCTTTCGGGCACTTTTGGGGCTCTTAACATGCTCGAAAACTCTTGAAATTTTGCACACACGTCAGAACCCGCGGCCATCAGGGCCGGACTGAAGCTGGTACCCGGGCGTGGCAGGGGGGCTCGACAGCGCCCCCTGGAACGGGATCCGAACACGTGTCCATAAATCAAACACGCTTGCATGTAATAATATGAAACTCGGTACACATATAGATCTCATCCGGCCGAACAACTTTCGTGCTCTAAGTTTTACGCCAGCCAAACAGGAAGTTGGCTATTTAGCGTTGTTTGGAAACGCATGCTGTGGAATTTAATGTACTCCTCCTAGGGAATTCATCGATTCGCCTCCAAAATCGGTGTGCATGAAGTCAAGACATTGAGGATGCTAAATTGCGGACGGATTTTTGATATCTCGAACGGTTTGGCCGTGGCGAGGAAACAAATTTATGGCGAAAAAATGAAACAGGAAGTGTGTTATAACTTCTGCATACATTAACTGATCTTGATGAAACTTCAGCAGTGTGTTCGTTGTAAGAGGCCGATCGCACAGATGTTACTATTGTGAGTCAAAGTTATAGCGCCACCAACAGGCAGCAGGAAGTACATCACTTTCAAAATGCTTTGAAATCAGTGTCTTATTTTTACTCGATTTGCTTCAAACTTTATGTGTACAATGTAGACACACGGCAGATGTAAACCTGTGAAAGGATTATTGATATCTTAGATACTGTTGCCGTGGCAACGCATCAAACTTTAATATTCTTTTTTGATGCTTTTGAGACTCTTAACATACTTGAAATTGCATGAAACTCAACAGACACATCACATTTATTAGCCAGTAGACATGTGCAAAGTTTCAGAAACAGGGGTGGTGGAATGGCTCAGTAGCGCCACCTTTAGTCAAAAATGGGGGTTTAGTTTTTCCTAGAATCACAAAACTTGGTATGTGTATTGTTCTCATCAAGACGGACAACTTTCTAATTTACATGAACCATCTCCGACCAACAGGAAGAGAGATATTTTGGTTTGAATGTGGATTTTCTGAAGAATTTTCTCTCCCTCTCTCTGTGTCTGTGTGTGTGTGAGGGGAGGGGGGGATTTGACTATTGCTTTTATATTGTTAATCAAGGTTTCAGGGGCTTTTGGGGTCCTTAACGTGCTCAAAAACTCTTGAAACTTTGCACACAGGTCAGAACCCACGGCCATCAGGGCCGGGCTGAAGCTGGTACCCGGGCGTGGCTGGGGGGCTCAACAGCGCCCCCTTGAACGGGGTTCTAAAACTTGATCCATATATCAAACACGCTCGCATGAATTAATATGAAACTCGGTACACATATAGATCTCATCGGGCCGAACAACTTTACCCCGGTCAAGTTTTACGCCAGCCCAACAGGAAGTCGGCTATTATGGGTTGTTTGGAAAACGCTTGCTGTGGAATGTGAAATACTCCTCCTAGAAAATTCACCGTGTCCCCTTCAAACTCGGTGTGCATGTAGTCAAGACTTTGAGGATGCTAAATTGCGGACGGATTTTTGATATCTCGAACGGTTTGGCTATGGCGAGGAATCGAATTTATAGCGAGAAAAGAGAAACACGGAAGTGGAATAACTTCTGCATACATTAACTGATCTTGATGAAACTTCAGCAGTGTGTTCGTGGTAAGAGGCCGATCAGATGGATGTAGCTATTGTGAGTCAAAGTTATAGCGCCACCAACTGGCAGCAGGAAGTGTGTCACTTTCAACATGCTTTTGACAAAAGTGGGGGGGTTACTTTTAACTACAGTAAAGAAAAAATAGTTTCTATATTGTTCTCATCAAGCCGGACAACTTTCTAATTTACATTCAATAGCTCTGGCCATCAGGAAGTCAGATATTTTGGTCTGAATGTGGATTTTTTTGCAAAATCAGCCTCTGAATTTTTAGCCACTCCTCTTAAACTATTTATTTTATTCGTACCAAACTTTTTCAACATGATGAAACTACATTAAATATGCTAAATTGTGAATGGATAATAAATATCTCAAACGGTTTTGCTATGGCGAGGGATTAAAGTAAAAATCTTCTAAAAATGTAATTATATACCATTTATTTCTATATAAAAGTATACAAATATCACAACTAAACCCATTTTATTCTGTTTTTGCAATTCAAGAAGAATGAAAAAGTTAAAAACAGGCTATTTAGTGCTATTTGGTTCAACAAAAAAGCAAACATAGGGCTATACTGCCCTCTTGTGTCCAAAAGGACATCAAAATAGTATATAAAACTTTTTACCAGGTAGGCCAATATTGTATTTAAATATACATTTATTAGGTATGTGTCTGAGGATATTTTCCCACCGGTTAATCGACGTGTGACACGAGTGGGTGCTTTTAAATCGCTAATATAATAGTGAAAGAAAAATAATGATAATGTTGCACACACAAATCACACACATGTGGGAAAGAATGATGCTTTTAAACAACACTAAACCGCCATTAGGTGTCGCCAGGCATCCATCTTAATAAGCGAGTCATTGATTCATTCGTTCAAACGATTCGTTCGAATGAGTCGATCATGATTAAGACAGATGTTTATGGATTGATCATTCAATCTTTGAGTCAACCGATTCGTTAAAAATGCTGAATCGTTCAGTTATGAGAAAACACGTGATACGTGATGGTTCTGCCGGGATCTTTGTTTAACTATTTTCGCTGCTGAAACAGAACAAAAACAGTCAACATTGCATCTATAATGTAAGTGACTTAATTCCCAGCAAACACAGAACGTTCCCCTAACGTTCCCGTTTGGTTCCCATTTGGTTATTTTTTTGGGAACCAAACAAGAACGTTCTGGGAACGTTCCCTGTAGGTTATTTTTAGGATCTATGTTTATAACATTAAGGGAACGTTCCCAGAACGTTCCCTGTAGGTTATTTTTAGGTCTAAATTTATAACCTAAAGAGAACGTTCTGGGAACGTTCCCTGCAGGTTGTTATTTAATAACCTAAAGAGAACCTTCCCAGAACGTTCCCTGCAGGTTATTTTTAGGTTTAATTTTTATAACCTAAAGAGAACCTTCCCAGAACGTTCCCTGCAGGTTATTTTTAGGTTTTATTTTTATAACTTAAAGAGAACCTTCCCAGAACGTTCCCTGTAGGTTATTTTTAGGTTTATTTTTTATAACCTAAAGAGAACCTTCCCAGAACGTTCCCTGTAGGTTATTTTTAGGTTTATTTTTTATAACCTAAAGAGAACCTTCCCAGAACGTTCCCTGTAGGTTATTTTTAGGTTTAATTTTTATAACCTAAAGAGAACCTTCCCAGAACGTTCTCTGCAGGTTATTATTTTAATATCACTTACTATTAACAGGCAGACAACTGACAACGTCGTCAGTACGGTCCCCTAAGGTTATAAGATAACCAACAACGTTCAGATCTATTCGCAATAACTTTTTATTAATGATATTTTAAATTATGTTATATATTTTAATTCTATATGTTTATTTAAATGCTGCGTGACTTTGAAGTGTTTTAATGCGCATGCGCGTGATCAAACACTGGAGCACGTGCGCTGCGCGAGAGCAGATGGAAACGTGACGTCATCGACAACTGACAAACAACAAAACTCCCTTCTCTCGCTGTTGGTTTCACTGCTTTCAGGTAAGTTTAGACAACAAAATCTCACAAATAATACACACAAACGCCCCTGACACATTTCTTACGTGTAATTGACACGCTTCTGTTAAATATGTATTTTTAAAAAATGGTTTTATGTCTTTGAAAAAGTCCGTTAGCATCTACGCTAGCTAACCGTTTTCAAAAGACAACGTTAGGCCTAAGTTACGTTAAGTTGAGGTCTTATTTGTGAAAGTTTGGGTTTTTAAACACATATTTAGTGTAGATAACAGTTTTTGATAGTTTTGCTGGTAATTTGTCAATGGGAAGTAAGCTAATTTATTTAGGCTAACCTAAAAGAATGCACTGTATTGTTAACTTAATCAGTGACGTCACTTACCAATATTGCTAAAATGTGATTTCAGAATAGCGAGAGAAAAAATAAAACTCTACAACAAGGGGTGAGTTATTGTTTAATCATGATGATAATTCCATATGCATTTATTTCACAATATATTATCTTAAGATTTGTATATATTTATCTTTTCTGCATTTCACCTCTGTTCTAGCTTGGCTCCTTGTAATAAACATATCACATGTAATATTTTTGGCTCTGTGACAAACAGCATGTTATGTTCCTAGATCATCATGCTGTGATGGCCTGCTGCACTCCCTGTCCAAGAAAATCTCTATGAACCATATGACTAGTAAGCAAAACCACCTCAAACATACAGTGCACTGCTGTTCAAAGGTTTGGGGTCTGTAAGATTTATGCTTTTGAAATAAGTCTCACATTTTAAAATCATTAACCCCAAGTTTTTTCAGTGAGATTGTCCTTGAGAAGCCTGTAAGCTAAATAATCAGCTAAATAATAGGCGACTAATACAGTATTATAATGGTCATAGTTATAATAATTCATTTAACTATTATGATAACATGATATCCTGATGATTACTATATTTTATTTTATTTCTTTAGGTCTGTTTTGAATTATGTTGGCCAATGAGACTGACACCATACTGTCCAACTCAAAGGTATTTATGTATTTTTTTTATTGATCAATACTGAAATTCTTTGTACTTTTAAATGCGGTTCAGGGGGTCGACAACTTTAGGCAGTTATTTTTCACAGATTTATTTATTTAATGTTTATTTGACAGGGACAAATGCATAGAACATTGCTTTATAAAAAATACAAAGTAGATGCCATGCATACAGGTTTATAGCCATGACTAATTTGCAACCCCTTGATATCTTGGGCAGCTGTGGCTCATACTCTTAGCCTTTAAAAATGTTTGAATTGATATCCCCAATGCAATATCAGGGGGTAAATATATCATTAGAGTTCTTAAAGTTATGGCTTTGCTCTTGTTACCAGATGAGATAAAATCCCTATTGTTTGGCCCTGTATTCTTCAGGACAAGACCTTGATGCCATCCACAGTCAGTAGATGAAGAAGGTGAGTGTAGCCGAATTCAGTTCTTTTTTTTACAGTTTTTTTTACAGACACGTGCACGCAAAATGAAGTCAAAATGGCGAGTTTCCTCTTGTCTTGTGTTTTAAACAGAAAGAAAACGGATGCGTGTCATTTATATTAGTTCTGCGCATTCGTCTTAAAGGGACAGCAGCCTAACGTACCCGCAGCTGTTTGTGTCGCCAATGGTGATCAAACATCAAAAGAGAAAATGACTTGTAGCTTTAGCAAAGATACATTAATTTTATAGTTACTTTATTTTTACACTGAAGACTTATTTTACATTTTGATAAATCAATTTCTGTACCTGATAAGTTAGATTTAACTGAAAAACATAATGCACTGCTTATTTCAACTGTGTTTTTCTTCTTTTGTATTTATCTATGCTTGTTATCTATTGTAATTTTCTATGCAGGTTCACTCCTCTACAAAATCCCCCCAATAGGGGTTATGCGGAGCGCCCAGCGGTTGAACCGGAAAGAGGTCTAAGCATTTCCGCTTTTCTCTTCCGTACACATCTGCAGTGGTAGGTGATCTCTGAGTTTACTGTTAATTTTTTTACACTAAAATTACACTAAAATTCTTACTTCTGTTTTAATTAAAATGTCACGAAGGCTAAAATATCAGAAAAGGGAACATCCGAACAGCAGTTTTTGTTGTGTGCCGGTCTGCTCTATGTCGGGGAAAATGAGTAGTACAAATAGGTTCTGTACTCATAAAGTGACGTCAACATCAGCAGTAGCATTCGCCGTCAGGCAAGTGTTATTTAAATAAACTCCTGATGTACTTACAAACTTTCCAATGCCTCGTTTAATGAGTACAGAACCTATTTGTACTACTGTAGTAGATTGGTACCATTCTGGGCATTATTAGTGGGGTAATTTACCAGATACAAACCTGGAGCCGTTAGCGCATGCACTAAACCATACGGCTGATATCTCTAAATAAACTCTACATTTTTCAATATCGTGCAGCACTAATATTGAGCATATCTTAAAGTGAACCTGGAATGATAATTTGTGATACCAGATGAGATGTATGTATGATAGATTTTGAACTGTACTATTTTTTTTATTTCAGG
This sequence comes from Rutilus rutilus, assembly GCF_951802725.1. Taxonomy (NCBI): domain Eukaryota; kingdom Metazoa; phylum Chordata; class Actinopteri; order Cypriniformes; family Leuciscidae; genus Rutilus; species Rutilus rutilus. The sequence goes on from NC_140213.1 coordinate 26,231,985, forward strand.
TTCCAGCGGAAGGCATCAAGGCATCAGACGTTGGCCTGGACAGATGCACCTGTAAACTACACCGACCTTTGCTTTTGCATGGATGGCTGATTATTACCATGTTCTGTGAGGGTTTCATTATAGCAAAACTGAGCACCTGTGACAGTGGAATTTGTAGGTGTAAAGTCACAGAGATAAAAAAAATAATTGATAGCAGTTTCAAACTTTTTTTCACTTTCTTTCTCATAAACAACACAGCAGTTACAGGTTTTCAAATTCTTCATTGGAGGTGAGACTTATACATAAAAGGTAGAGCGAATTCGCAGGTCAGAGTTCACTAGACTTAAATATTATTTTCTCTGTTTTTTATTTGACTTCAGAGAGAGAGGCTTAATGGGTATCCTTACCCCTATATAAAACATTCCTTTTTTGATTTGTAGTCTGAAATAATAAATAGTGCAATATAAATAAATGCAATGTAGTGTTTTGAAATATATACATTTTTCTATACACATTGATGCTGAAATATCTGAATAAATACATGATACCAGCAGCGCTCGTGCTCTCATATCTCCTACAGCTTGTGACACACAATCCCACCTCACTCTTTTCATTTGCTCCAGATGAATATTAATGCCATTACAGGGCTTGAATTTTGGCATGGGATTGTGTGTCCATGTAACGCGTTGTCTTTTTATTTTCTTGTTAAATTTGCAGATGGTGTTGGGAGTTTAAATGTTTTGAGCGGTGTGAAGATTGGCACATTCATGTATATTGTATATAAATAAATACTTTTTCAACTTTTTAGCTGAAGTTATAGGCTACAGTTTGCAAAAGATAGTTTTAATTAAAATGTTTGTGCAGTTTTATTTATTGAAATATTTTCATGTTTGAAATATTAAATGTAAATTACTGTTCCTGAATACATTTTGCTAATGCTGTTTTTAATGACTTATTTTAGGTTGATAATTAAACAATGAATCAACAAAAACATGGATTGTGAGCTGATTTATTTATTTAATACAAACTGATTGATTTACTTATTAATGATAGTTTCTGTAAATTCAATTTATTGTAATAATATATTCATAGGATTCTTAAGTGTTTGAACAATAAACAATGTAGAATATGTTTGTAGACCTATAATTTGTGTACAGGCATATCAGGATGTGTAGACGTTAGGAGAACGTTCCGAGAACGTTCTGGGAACCTTTCGGGAACGTTCCCAGAACCTTCCGGGAACGTTACGAGAACCTTGCGGGAACCTTTCGGGAACGTTCTGGGAACCTTTCGGCAACGTTCCGGGAACGTTCCCCTAACCTATAGGGAACGTTCTATTAACGTAAAGAAAAATTTCCTGGCTAACCAATAGGGAACGTTCTTGGGAACGTTCTGGGAACCAAAAACTAACGTTCCCAGAACGTTAAATTGTTAGCTGGGTTGTAACTGTTTATTAACCTGTTGTATGAAATCTAGGGGTGGGAGAAAAAATTGATTCTTAGATGCATCGCGATGCGGACGTGGACGATTCTGAATCGATTCACAAATGTCAAAAAATCGATTCTCTAAAAAAATATTTTTCTAATAACGTAATATTGACGGAAGGCAAAAGGCGGAACTCTAAGCGGACGTGCGTGCAGTCTGTGGCGCGCACATAACAGAGAAGTTTCTTCTGCTCACCAAGGCTGCATTTATTTGATTAAAAATACAAACAAAAACAGTAATATTGTAAAATAGTATTCCAATTTAAAACAGCTGCTTTCTATTTTAATATATTTTAAACTGTTATTTATTCCTGTGATCAAAGCTGAGTTTTCAGCATCATTACTCCAGTCGTCACTGTCACATGATCCTTCAGAAATTATTCTAATATGATGATTGATACTCAAGAAACATTCATTATTATTTTAAATGTCGAAAACAGTTGTGTACAGTCTTTGATGAATAGAAAGTTCAAAAGAACAGCATTTATCTGAAATCTAAAGCTTTTGTAACGTTAAACACGTACCGCTCAAAAGTTTGTGGTTAGTAATAATTAAAATTTTATTTTTGGGGGAAAGAAATAAAATCAGTACTTTTATTTATGAAGGATGAGTTAAACTGATCAACAGTTACAGTAAAGACATTTATAATGTTAAAAATATATATATTTGAAATATATGCTGTTCTTTTGAACTTTACATTCATCAAAGCATTTTGAAAAAAAAAAATCTGTACACAACTGTTTTCAACATTGAAAATAATAATGAATATTTATTGAGCATCAATCATCATATTAGTATGATTTCTGAAGGATCATGTGACACTGAAGACTGGAGTAATGATGCTGAAAACTCAACTTTGATCACAGAAATGAATTACTATGTAAAATATTTTAAAATTGAAAACAGCTGTTTTAAATTGGAATAATATTTCACAATATTACTGTTTTTGTTTGTATTTTTAATCAATAAATGCAGCCTTGGTGAGCAGAAGAGACTTCTCCTAAAAACATTAAAAATCTTACTGACCCCAAACTTTTGAACAATAATATATATATATATATATATATATATATATATATATATACATATATATGTATGTGTGTGTATGTATGTATGTATATATATATATATATATATATATATATATATAAATATAGCTGCGAGCAGCGATGGAGGGCCAAAGCCGGCGGTACCGCCACCCCGGTGCCTTTAGGTAACTAAAGGCACCGGGGTTGCGGTGCCACCGGCTTGGGCCCGTAATCGCTGCTCGCAGCTATATTTATTATTATTATTGTTGTTCAAGGGTTCGGGGGCTTTTGGGACCCTTAACAGACTCAAAAACTCATGAAACTTTGCACACAGGTCAGAACCCGCGGCCATTAGGGCCGGGCTGAAGCTGGTACCTGGGCGTGGCAGGGGGGCTCGACAGCGCCCCCTAGAACACAATCTTAAATCTTGGACACATACAAGAACGTATTAGTATGAAACTCGGTACACATATAGATCTCATCGGGCCGAACAACTTTCGCACTCTAAGTTATTAGCTCTGCCCAACAGGAAGTCAGCTATTATGGGTTGTTTGAAAAACGCATGCTGTGGAATTTAATGTACTCCTCCTAGGGAATTGATCCGATCCACACCAAACTCGGTCAGCATGAAGTCAAGACATTGAGGATGCTAAATTGCGGACGGATTTTTGATATCTCGAACGGTTTGGCCGTGGCGATGAAACGAATTTATAGCGAGAAAAGATAAACAGGAAGTGTGTTATAACTTCTGCATACATTAACTGATCTTGATGAAACTTCCGCAGTGTGTTCGTTGTAAGAGGCCGATCACATGGATGTGACTATTGTGAGTCAAAGTTATAGCGCCACCAACTGGCAGCAGGAAGTGTGTCACTTTCAAAATGCTTTGAAATCACACTCTTATTTTTACCCGATTTGCTTCAAACTTTATGTGTATAATGTAGACACACGGCAGATGTAGACCTGTGAAAGGTTTATTGATATCTTAAATACTGTTGCCGTGGCAACGCATCAAACTTTAATATTCTTTTCAGATGCTTTTGAGACTCTTAACATACTTGAAATTGGATGAAACTCGACAGACACATCACATTTATTAGCCGGTAGACATGTGCAAAGTTTCAGAAACGGGCGTGGTGAGGGGCTCAGTAGCGCCACCTTTAGTCAAAAATGGGGGCTCAGTTTTAAGTAGAGTCACAAAAATCGTTATGTATATTGTTCTCATCAAGCCGGACAACTTTCTAATTTATAGTCATAAGCTGTGACCAACAGGAAGTGAGATATTTTGGTTTGAATGTGATTTTTTGTAGAATTCTCTCCCTCTCTCTCTCTGCCTCTGCGTCTCTGTGTGTGTGAGGGGTGGGGGGATTTGTCTTTTGAGTGAGATTTGTTTAAAATTCCTGTTTTTCAAGGTTTCAGGGGCTTTTGGGGCCTTTAACGTGCTCGAAAACTCTTGAAACTTTGCACACAGGTCAGAACCCGCGGCCATCAGGGCCGGGCTGAAGCTGGTACCCGGGCGTGGCAGGGGGGCTCAACAGCGCCCCCTGGAACGGGATCCGAACACTTGTCCATAAATCAAACACACTTGCATGTAATGATATGAAACTCGGTACACATATAGATCACATCGGGCTGAACAACTTTCGTGCTCTAAGTTTTACGCCAGCCCAACAGGAAGTCGGCAATTATGGGTTGTTTGGAAAACGCTTGCTGTGGAATGCGAAGTACTCCTCCTAGAGAATTCATCCAATCCCCACCAAACTCGGTGTGCATGAAGTCAAGACATTGAGGATTCTAAATTGCGGACGGATTTTTGATATCTCGAACGGTTTGGCCGTGGCGAGGAAACGAATTTATGGCGAGAAAAGAGAAACACGAAGTGGTATAACTTCTGCATACATTAACAGATCTTGATGAAACTTCACCAGTGTGTTCGTGGTAAGAGGCCGATCAGATGGATGTAACTATTGTGAGTCAAAGTTATAGCGCCACCAACTGGCAGCAGGAAGTGTGTCACTTTCAAAATGCTTTTGACAAAAGTGGGGGGGTTAGTTTTACCCACAGTTTTAAAAATCAGTACGTACATTGGTCTCATCGAGCCGGACAACTTTCTAATATACAGTTATTAGCTTCGACCAATAGGAAGTCAGATATTTTGGTTTGAATGTGGATTTATTTGCAAATTCAGCCTCTGCTTTTTACCCACTCCTGCTAAGTGTTTTTTTTTTATTCACACCAAACTTTTTTAACACGATGAAAATACATTAAAGATGCTAAATTGTGAACGGATATTAAATATTTCAAATGGTTTTGACATGGCGAGGGATTAAAATAATGTCAAAAAAGGAATCAGAAAACATCTCATATCTTCTTAAAATTTAATTATACACCATTTATTTTTATATAAAATTACACAAATATCAGAACTAAACCGAAACAGAACTAGTTTTGGGTTTATTCAGTTTTTTTTTCAATTCAAGAATTATGTACAAGTTTAAAATCAGCCAGAATGCGCTATTTAGTAAAAAAAAAAAAAAGTCATACATAGGGCTATACTGCCCTCTTGTGTTCAAAATCAGGTAGGCCCATTGTATATTGTATTTATATATAAATATAATAGCGATGTGACTGAGAATTTTTTCCCACTGGTTAATTGATGTGTGACACCGCGGCGGGGGCTTTTAAATCGCTAACTTAAAGGGATACTCCACTTTAAATGGAAAATGTTGTTTCAATCCTTTATTAATTTCTTTCTTCTGCTGAACAGAAAGGAAGATATTTAGAAGAATGTCAGTAACCAGACAGTTTCTGGTCTCATTGACTTCCATAGTATACATTTTTTTCCTACTATGGAAGTCAATGGGATCAGAAACTGTCTGGTTACTGACATTCTCCTAAATATCTTCCTTTCTGTTCAGCAGAAGAAAGAAATTCATAAAGGATTAAAACAACATGAGGGTGAGAATATGGTGACAGAATTTTCATTTTAAAGTGGAGTATCCCTTTAAAAGCGAAAGTGAAATACGGTCGTCCAGTAGGAATGAACTAAAAAACATTCACTCTGTTCTGCTCGTTCCTCGCTGTAGACGCGTTATTGCCCATGCAGCCGTGAGCATTTTAGTTTCATTTAAAGGAGTCATAACCTGCAATTTTCACTTTTCCACGAGAATCAATGTATGTTATGATCGACTAACGATTATACACTGGCCGGGAAGCCGATATTTAAAAGTGAAGCGTTTGTTTACCTCAGGGTAAATAAACCACTGGCGTGCACGCCCACTCAAATACGAGATTTTGATTTCAGCTCCCTCTTGACGTCATGAGGTAGTAGGATATACCATATATGGACACCGCAGCAGGAAGCCCCCCCTTCCCCTCTCCCCCTCATATTCAGTTCAGTCGGGAAAGATGGAGAAACCGAGTGCACACCGGACTTGCTCTGTGGTTGATTGCCATAAAAAACATGCAAATGTGTTTTATCTCCCAAAATCGGACGAAACTATCAGGGACCAGTGGATGAAATTCATTTTTAATGACGCTGTCCCAACAACCCTTTCAACTGGCGTGCAGAGCCATATAGAGCGTCCAAGACAGCCAAAACATCGCATTGATCTCGCGAGACAATAATGCCTTCAGAAATAAGGGTAAAAGTAGGTCTGTGTTTATTTTTTTTCCACTTTTCTTTTTTAGAAGGGCCTGAAAGACTATAATACAGCAGTAGGTATCCAATGTAATACAAGGTTATGACTCCTTTAAAAAATAGCGCCATTTCGGGGGTGGGATTGCTTGAATGTTTTTTTACAAAAGCACAATGTTGTGTTTTATTGCGAGTGTACATAAATATAAGTAAACACAGTGCAGTTTAAATGATGTCCTGTATGATCAAACCGACGGAGTAGCCTATGTTTTTATGTTTCCACTGTTCGATCGCGTCCACGCCTCACACACACACATTACAGCTGTAATAAAATATAATAATAAATATAAATAGTCAACCTATTTGCAGCAAATGATAGTAGATTTTAGATCAATATATTTGTTTTCCTTACAATTTTAATTAACACTAACTTTATTCTCATCTGAATTATAAATAATTTATTTCTGTATAAAATAATACTACCATTAAAAAATACATTTGATTGTCTTTTTTAATCAATGGAGAATGTGTGACTTAAAAATAAACAGATTAGTGCTCGGTTTGAGGACAAGAAATGAAAACCAATGCAATATGATGAATGTCCAAAAACGTTCGCTCTTCTCTGCCCGTTCCTCGCCTCGCCATATATATTTATTTTTTGTTACATATATATAATGTATATATATATATATATTTATTTTTTTTGTTACATTTTTATATATATATATATATATATATATATAGCTGCGAGCAGCGATGGAGGGCCCAAGCCGGTGACACCGCCACCCCGGTGGCTTTAGTGTAACTAAAGGCACCAGGGTGGCGGTGCCACCGGCTTGGGCCCGCAATCGCTGCTCGCAGCTATATTTAGGGCCCAAGCCCTGAAAGGGCGAAGGCCCTATTGTTTTCGGTAGGATTATTAGGGGCCAAGCACCGAAGGTGCGGAGGCACCTATTGTTTTTGTTCCGGTTCTTATTATTATTATTAGGGGCCAAGCACCGAAGGTGCGGAGGCACCTATTGTTTTCGTTCCCGTTCTTATTATTATTAGGGGCCAAGCACCGAAGGTGCGTAGGCACCTATTGTATCTGTTCCCGTTCCTATTATTAGGGGCCAAGCACCGAAGGTGCGGAGGCACCTATTGTTTTCGTTCCCGTTCTTATTATTATTAGGGGCCAAGCACCGAAGGTGCGGAGGCACCTATTGTATCTGTTCCCGTTCTTATTAGGGGCCAAGCACCGAAGGTGCGGAGGCACCTATTGTTTTTGTTCCGGTTCTTATTATTATTATTATTAGGGGCCAAGCACCGAAGGTGCGGAGGCACCTATTGTTTTTGTTCCGGTTCTTATTATTATTATTATTATTATTATTATTCTTCTTCTTCTTCTTCCGCCATGGGAGTCTATGGCAGCCCATAGAACCGCTTGCGGGAAAGTTATGAAATTTGGCACAATGATAGAGGACAGTCCAAAAAGTCACCATACCAAATTTGGTGTCTTAAAACCAATCCCTCTAGCGCCACCAGCTGTCCAAAGTTTCACTTTTATTTTGCTAATAACTTTTGAAGCGTAAGGCCAATCAACAAAATTCTTTTTTCCTCTGATTCCTGAGCTCATGCTGATTCGATTGCACCATATGACGTCATTTTCCGGCTTATAAATATGGCCGCCATTTTGAATGTGCTGAAAAAGCTACTTTTTCGAACTCGTCCTAGACGGTTTGTCCGATTTGCACGAAAATTGAACCAGATCATCTTCAGGCAGTGCTGACAAAAAGTTATGGAATTCAAATTGATTCGTCAAACCGTTTTCGATAAATGCTCGAACAAATTTTACGTAGCACCTGCAAAAACAGTCGTAAGGCTGTATCTCTGCAACGGTTTATCGTATTCAGACCAAACTTGGTACATGTCATCACAAGCATGACCTGAGGCTACATGCTGCGTTTCGGCGCAGCGCCACCTACTGGTCCGGAGATATGAAAAATGGCTATTTTTGCTTATAACTTCTGAACAATTTGTCCAAAAATCATAAAATTGGTCTCGTTAGATTCAGGGCAACATGCCGAGTCGACTGATATCAAATTTTACCATATCGGCCATTTTGACTGTCGGCCATTTTGAATTTTGTGATAAAATGCTGTATTTTAAGAACGCATGAACGGATTGTTACGAAACTTGGTATGGGTCATCAGCACGATGGTCTGAAGGAGCGTGAGAAGTTTCGAAACAGCGCCACCTAGTGGTCAAAAGTTATAACGACATTTCCAAAAAGGCTAATAACTTTTGAATAAATCTGGCTACTGAAATGCCACTGGTCTTATTAGATTCCTTGGGTCAAGCCGAGAACATAGATACCAAGTTTACCTTATTTGGCCAAACTTCCTGTCCGCCATCTTGATTTTCATTCAAAACCTACTTTTTCAAACTCCTCCTAGACCGTTTGTCCGATTTTCACCAAAATCGAATCGTATCATCTCCAGACCGTGCCGACTAAAAGTTATGGATTTCGTGTGGATAGACCAAACCGTTTTCGTATAGCGCAGCAGCAAAGTTGAGGCATGATGCTAATAGCACTATTCAGGCTTTATCTCTGCAATCCCTTGAAATATTGACACCAAACTTTGTATGTGTCATTGTCACTTCACTCTGACCACATCACATCAGTTTTGTAACTGCGCCACCTATTGGTCGAAAGTGATAATGCATTAAATCATATTTTTATTGACTGTTTCTATGATTTTTCAGCCATTTCGTCTAAAATCCTCTTTAAATGTCTTTAATTGCTCATTGTTGCAGTTGGTCGGACACCTTCAGCCATGTTGGCATATCCTGTCATCTACTTGCGCTTGGCCCCGGTAATGGCTGCTTGCAGCTATATTTATTATTATTATTATTCTTCCTTCTTCCGACTGGGAGTCTATGGCAGCCCATAGAACCGATCGCGGGAAAGTTGTAATGGTTTGACATTCTGATAGAGGACAGTCCCAACATTAAATACACCAATTTTGGTGTGTCTAAGTCATTCCCTCTAGCGCCACCAACTGTCCAAAGTTTCACTCATGTTTATGCTAATAACTTTTGAACCACAAGGGCTAGAAACAAAATTCTTTTTTCCTCTGATTTCTGAGCTCAGGGCGATTCGATTGCACCCTATGACGTCATTTTTCGTCATAATAATTTTTCCGCCATTTTGAATTTTCCGAAAAACCTACTTTTTCAAACTCCTCCTAGGCCGTTGCTCCAATTTCCACGAAAATTGAATCAGATCATCTTCAGACCATGCCGACAAAAAGTTATGGAATTCGTGTTGATTCATCAAACCGTTCTCGAATACCGCGCAAACAAATTTTAAGTAGCGCTTGCGAAAACAGACACAAGCCAGTATCTCCTCAACACTTTATCATATTAAGACCAAACTTGGTACATCTCATCACAAGCATGACCTGAGGCAACATGCTGCGTTTCGGCACAGTGCCACCTACTGGTCCGGAGATATGAAAAATGGCTATTTTTGCTTATAACTTCTGAATGGTTTGTCCAAAAATCATAAAAGTGGTCTCGTTAGATTCAGGGCATCATGCTGAGTCGACTGATATCCAATTTTCCCCGATCAGCCATTTTGGCTGTCGGCCATTTTGAATTATGTGCTAAAATGCTGTATTTTATGAACGCGTGAACGTATCGTTACAAAACTCGGAATGGATCATCAGCACGATGCCCTGAAGGAGCCTGAGAAGTTTCGAAACAGTGCCACCTAGTGGTGAATTTTTTTTCCCAAATGCTTCCAAATGCTTATAACTTTGGGTGTGGTCGACTTATTTTCACGAGACTCATCTCATTAGAGTCCTGAATCGTTGCCGAGTCCCACGATACCAAACATGCTAGGTTTTGCCTTACGGTTTGTGTAGCGTTGTGATTTAGCGCTTAAAAAACATTTGGCTATATCTTCGAAACCGCTAGTCCGATCGAGACGAAACCACCGTCAGAAGTTTGGAAACATAGGTCGATAGCTATACGCCAATGCCCAAATGCGAAAATATTGATGTTTAGGGGTAGTAAATTCCAAACAAAGTCATGTGTCAGTCATTTTTTACGTGTTTTTTCATATAAATGCCTATAACTCTGAAGCAAATTGAGATTTTTTCACCAAAACTGACACACATATGTATGGGCTCACTCTGAGGACACGTAAAAAAAATTGTGAGACTGAGCCTCTTGGTGGCGCTATAATAGAACAAAACATAAAATTCCCATTGACTTCAATACAGTTTTGTGAAATAAAATGCTATTTTCATTAAAAACCTACTTTTTCGAACTCCTCCTACACCGTTTGTCCGATTTTCACCAAAATCGAATCATATCATCTCCAGACCGTGCCAACTGAAAGTTATGGATTTCGTGTCGATTGACGAAACCGTTTTCGTATAGCGCAGCAGCAAATTTGAGGCATGATGCTAAAAGCATTATTCAGGCTTTATGTCTGCAATGCCTTGACATATTGACACCAAACTTTGCATGTGTCATTGTCACTTCACTCTGACCACATCACATCAGTTTTGTAACTGCACCACCTATTGGTCGAAAGTGATAATCCATTACATCATATTTTTAATTATTGTTTCTATGATTTTTCAGCCATTTTGCCTAAAATCCTCTTTAAATGTCTTTAATTGCTCATTGTTGCAGTTGGTCTGACACTTTCAAACATGTCGAAATGTCTTGTCGTCTTATTCTGCTTGGCCCCGGTAATTGCTGCTTGCAGCTATATTTATTATTATTATTCTTCTTCTTCTTCTTCCGCCATGGGAGTCTATGGCAGCCCATAGAACCGCTTGCGGGAAAGTTATGAAATTTGGCACAATGATAGAGGACAGTCCAAAAAGTCACCATACCAAATTTGGTGTCTTAAAACCAATCCCTCTAGCGCCACCACCTGTCCAAAGTTTCACTTTTATTTTGCTAATAACTTTTGAAACGTAAGGCCAATCAACAAAATTCTTTTTTCCTCTGATTCCTGAGCTCATGCTGATTCGATTGCACCCTATGACGTCATTTTCCGGCTTATAAATATGGCCGCCATTTTGAATGTGCTGAAAAAGCTACTTTTTCAAACTCGTCCTAGACGGTTTGTCCGATTTGCACGAAAATTGAACCAGATCATCTTCAGGCAGTGCTGACAAAAAGTTATGGAATTCAAATTGATTCGTCAAACCGTTTTCGATAAATGCTCGAACAAATTTTACGTAGCACCTGCAAAAACAGTCGTAAGGCTGTATCTCTGCAACGGTTAATCGTATTCAGACCAAACTTGGTACATGTCATCACAAGCATGACCTGAGGCTACATGCTGCGTTTCGGCGCAGCGCCACCTACTGGTCCGGAGATATGAAAAATGGCTATTTTTGCTTATAACTTCTGAACAATTTGTCCAAAAATCATAAAATTGGTCTCGTTAGATTCAGGGCAACATGCCGAGTCGACTGATATCAAATTTTACCATATCGGCCATTTTGACTGTCGGCCATTTTGAATTTTGTGATAAAATGCTGTATTTTAAGAACGCATGAACGGATTGTTACGAAACTTGGTATGGGTCATCAGCACGATGTTCTGAAGGAGCGTGAGAAGTTTCGAAACAGCGCCACCTAGTGGTCAAAAGTTATAACGACATTTCCAAAAAGGCTAATAACTTTTGAATAAATCTGGCTACTGAAATGCCACTGGTCTTATTAGATTCCTTGGGTCAAGCCGAGAACATAGATACCAAGTTTACCTTATTTGGCCAAACTTCCTTTCCGCCATCTTGATTTTCATTCAAAACCTACTTTTTCAAACTCCTCCTAGACCGTTTGTCCAATTTTCACCAAAATCGAATCGTATCATCTCCAGACCGTGCCGACTAAAAGTTATGGATTTCGTGTGGATAGACCAAACCGTTTTCGTATAGCGCAGCAGCAAAGTTGAGGCATGATGCTAATAGCACTATTCAGGCTTTATCTCTGCAATCCCTTGAAATATTGACACCAAACTTTGTATGTGTCATTGTCACTTCACTCTGACCACATCACATCAGTTTTGTAACTGCGCCACCTATTGGTCGAAAGTGATAATGCATTAAATCATATTTTTATTGACTGTTTCTATGATTTTTCAGCCATTTCGTCTAAAATCCTCTTTAAATGTCTTTAATTGCTCATTGTTGCAGTTGGTCGGACACCTTCAGCCATGTTGGCATATCCTGTCATCTACTTGCGCTTGGCCCCGGTAATGGCTGCTTGCAGCTATATTTATTATTATTATTATTATTCTTCTTCTTCTTCTTCCGCCATGGGAGTCTATGGCAGCCCATAGAACCGCTTGCGGGAAAGTTATGAAATTTGGCACAATGATAGAGGACAGTCCAAAAAGTCACCATACCAAATTTGGTGTCTTAAAACCAATCCCTCTAGCGCCACCACCTGTCCAAAGTTTCACTTTTATTTTGCTAATAACTTTTGAAGCGTAAGGCCAATCAACAAAATTCTTTTTTCCTCTGATTCCTGAGCTCATGCTGATTCGATTGCACCCTATGACGTCATTTTCCGGCTTATAAATATGGCCGCCATTTTGAATGTGCTGAAAAAGCTACTTTTTCGAACTCGTCCTAGACGGTTTGTCCGATTTGCACGAAAATTGAACCAGATCATCTTCAGGCAGTGCTGACAAAAAGTTATGGAATTCAAATTGATTCGTCAAACCGTTTTCGATAAATGCTCGAACAAATTTTACGTAGCACCTGCAAAAACAGTCGTAAGGCTGTATCTCTGCAACGGTTTATCGTATTCAGACCAAACTTGGTACATGTCATCACAAGCATGACCTGAGGCTACATGCTGCGTTTCGGCGCAGCGCCAACTACTGGTCCGGAGATATGAAAAATGGCTATTTTTGCTTATAACTTCTGAACAATTTGTCCAAAAATCATAAAATTGGTCTCGTTAGATTCAGGGCAACATGCCGAGTCGACTGATATCAAATTTTACCATATCGGCCATTTTGACTGTCGGCCATTTTGAATTTTGTGCTAAAATGCTGTATTTTAAGAACGCATGAACGGATTGTTACGAAACTTGGTATGGGTCATCAGCACGATGTTCTGAAGGAGCGTGAGAAGTTTCGAAACAGCGCCACCTAGTGGTCAAAAGTTATAACGACATTTCCAAAAAGGCTAATAACTTTTGAATAAATCTGGCTACTGAAATGCCACTGGTCTTATTAGATTCCTTGGGTCAAGCCGAGAACATAGATACCAAGTTTACCTTATTTGGCCAAACTTCCTGTCCGCCATCTTGATTTTCATTCAAAACCTACTTTTTCAAACTCCTCCTAGACCGTTTGTCCGATTTTCACCAAAATCGAATCGTATCATCTCCAGACCGTGCCGACTAAAAGTTATGGATTTCGTGTGGATAGACCAAACCGTTTTCGTATAGCGCAGCAGCAAAGTTGAGGCATGATGCTAATAGCACTATTCAGGCTTTATCTCTGCAATCCCTTGAAATATTGACACCAAACTTTGTATGTGTCATTGTCACTTCACTCTGACCACATCACATCAGTTTTGTAACTGCGCCACCTATTGGTCGAAAGTGATAATGCATTAAATCATATTTTTATTGACTGTTTCTATGATTTTTCAGCCATTTCGTCTAAAATCCTCTTTAAATGTCTTTAATTGCTCATTGTTGCAGTTGGTCTGACACCTTCAGCCATGTTGGCATATCCTGTCATCTACTTGCGCTTGGCCCCGGTAATGGCTGCTTGCAGCTATATTTATTATTCTTCTTCTTCCGCCATGGGAGTCTATGGCAGCCCATAGAAACGATTGCGGGAAAGTTGTTTTGGTTTGACATTCTGATAGAGGACAGTCCCAACATTAAGTACACCAATTCTGGTGTTTCTAAGTCATTCCCTCTAGCGCCACCACCTGTCCAAAGTTTCACTTTTACTTTGCTAATAACTTTTGAACCGTAAGGCCAATCAGCGAAATCCTTTTTTCCTCTGATTCCTGAGCTCATGACGATTCGATTGCACCCTATATCGTCATTTTCCGTCATAAAAACATGGCCGCCATTTTGAATTTTCCTAAAAAGGTACTTTTTCGAACTCGTCCTAGACGGTTTGTCCGATTTGCACGAAAATTGAATCGGATCATCTTCAGGCAGGGGTGACAAAAATTTATTAAAATCTTGTTGATTCGTCAAACCGTTTTCGATAAACGCTCGAACAAATTTTACGTAGCGCTTGCAAAAACAGTCGTAAGGCCGTATCTCCGCAACGGTTTATCGTATTCAGACCAAACTTGGTACATGTACTCACAAGCATGACCTGAGGCTACATGCTGCGTTTCGGCACAGCGCCACCTACAGGTCCGGATATATGAAAAATGGCTATTTTTGCTTATAACTTCTGAACAGTTTGTCCAAAAATCATAAAATTGGTCTTGATAGATTCAGGGCGTCATGCCGAGTCGACTGATATCCAATTTTGCCATATCGGCCAATTTGACTGTCGGCCATTTTGGATTTTGTGCTAAAATGCTGTATTTTAACAACGCATGAACGGATTGTTACGAAACTTGGAATGGGTCATCAGCACGATGTCCTGAAGGAGTGTGAGAAGTTTCGAAACAGCGCCACCTAGTGGTGAATTTTTTTTTTCAAATGCTTATAACTTTGGGTGTGATCGACTTATTTTCACGAAACTCATCTTTTTAGACTCCTGAATCGTTGCCGAGTCCTACGATACCAAACATGCTAGGTTTCGCCTTACGGTTTGTGTAGCGTTGTGATTTAGCGCTTAAAAAACATTTGGCTATATCTTTGAAACCGCTAGTCCGATCGAGACGAAACCACCGTCAGAAGTTTGGAAACATAGGTCGATAGCTACATGCCAATGCCCAAATGCGAAAATATTGATGTTTAGGGGTACTAATTTCCAATCAAAGTCATGTGTCAGTCATTTTTTTCGTGTTTTTTCATATAAATGTCTATAACTCCGAAGTGAATTGAGATATTTTCACCAAAATTGACACACATATGTATGGGCTCACTCTGAGGACACGTAAAAAAAATTGTGGGACTGAGCCTCTTGGTGGCGCTATAATTGAACAAAATATGAAATTCCCATTGACTTCAATACAGTTTTGTGAAATAAAATGCTATACTAAACAAATGCATTGGTGTAATATTACGAAACTCAGATTGTGTCATCAGCACCATCCCCTGAAGGCAACCAAAATAATTCAAGACAGCGCCACCTAGTGGTCAAAAGTTATAACAAAATTTCCAAAAAGGCTAATAACTTTTGAATAAATCTGGCTATTGAAATGCCACGGGTCTTAATAGATTCCTTGGGTCAAGCCGAGAACATAGATACCAAGTTTTCCTTATTTGGCCAAACTTCCTGTCCGCCATCTTGATTTTCAGTCAAAACCTACTTTTTCGAACTCCTCCTAGACCGTTAGTCCGATTTTCACCAAAATCGAATCGTATCATCTCCAGACCGTGCCGACTAAAAGTTATGGATTTCGTGTCGATAGACGAAACCGTTTTCGTATAGCGCAGCAGCAAAGTTGAGGCATGATGCTAATAGCAATAATTAAGGCTTTATCTCTGCAATGCCTTGATATATTGACACCAATCTTTGTATGTGTCATTGTCACTTCACTCTGACCACATCACATCAGTTTTGTAACTGCGCCACCTATTGGTCGAAAGTGATAATCCATCAAATCATATTTTTAATTATTGTTTCTATGATTTTTCAGGCATTTTGCCTAAAATCCTCTTTAAATGTCTTTAATTGCTCATTGTTACAGTTGGTCTGACACTTTCAGACATGTTGGCATGTCTTGTCGTCTTATTCTGCTTGGCCCCGGTAATGGCTGCTTGCAGCTATATTTAGGGGCCAAGCACCGAAGGTGCGGAGGCACCTATTGTATCCGTTCGCGTTCTTATTAGGGGCCAAGCACCGAAGGTGCGGAGGCACCTATTGTGTTTGTTCCGGTTCTTATTATTATTAGGGGCCAAGCACCGAAGGTGCGTAGGCACCTATTGTATCTGTTCCCGTTCCTATTATTATTATTATTCTTCCTTCTTCCAACTGGGAGTCTATGGCAGCCCATAGAACCGATTGCGGGAAAGTTGTTTTGGTTTGACATTCTGATAGAGGACAGTCCCAACATTAAATACACCAATTTTGGTGTTTCTAAGTCATTCCCTCTAGCGCCACCACCTGTCCAAAGTTTCACTTTTATTTTGGTAATAACTTTTGAAGCGTAAGTCCAATCAACAAAATTCTTTTTTTCTCTTATTCCTGAGCTCATGCCAATTCGATTGCACCCTATGACGTCATTTTCGTCATAACAATATGGCCGCCATTTTGAATTGTCCTTAAAAGCTACTTTTTCGAACTCGTCCTAGACGGTTTGTCCGATTTGCACAAAAATTGAACCAGATCATCTTCAGGCAGTGCTGACCAAAAGTTATGGAATTCAAATTGATTCGTTAAACCATTTTCGAAAAACGCTCAAACTAATTTTATGTAGCGCCTGCAAAAACAGTCGTAGGGCTCTATCTCCGCAACGGTTTATCGTATTCAGACCAAACTTGGTACATGTCATCACAGGCATGACCTGAGGCTACATGCTGTGTTTCGGCGCAGCGCCACCTACTGGTCCGGAGATATGGAAAATGGCTATTTTTGCTTATAGCTTTTGAACAGTTTGTCCAAAAATCATAAAATTGGTCTCGTTAGATTCAGGGCAACATGCCGATTCGACTGATATCCAATTTGACCATATCGGCCATTTTGACTGTCAGCCATTTTGAATTTTGTGCTAAAATGCTGTATTTTATGAACGCATGAACGAATTGTTACGAAACTTGGTATTGGTCATCATCACGATGTCCTGAAGGAACCTGAGAAGTTTCGAAACAGCACCACCTAGTGGTGAATTTTTTTTCCCAAATGCTTATAACTTTGGGTGTGGTCGACTTATTTTCACGAGACTCATCTCATTAGAGTCCTGAATCGTTGCCGAGTCCCACGATACCAAACATGTTAGGTTTCGCCTTATGGTTTGTGTAGCGTTGTGATTTAGCGCTTAAAAAACATTTGGCTATATCTTTGAAACCGCTTGTCCGATCAAGACGAAACCACCTTCAGAAGTTTGGAAACATAGGTCGATAGCTATACGCCAATGCCCAAATGCGAAAATATTGATGTTTAGGGGTAGTAAATTCCAATCAAAGTCATGTGTCAGTCATTTTTTACGTGTTTTTTCATATAAATGTCTATAACTCCGAAGCGAATTGAGATATCTTCACCAAAATTGACACACATATGTATGGGCTCACTCTGAGGACACATAAAAAAAATGGTGTGACTGAGCCTCTTGGTGGCGCTATAACAGAACAAAACATGAAATTCCCATTGACTTCAATACAGTTTTGTGAAATAAAATGCTATACTAAACAAATGCATTGGTGTAATATTACGAAACTCAGAATGTGCCATCAGCTCCATCCCCTGAAGGTACCCAAAATATTTCGAGACAGCGCCACCTAGTGGTCAAAAGTTATAACAAAATTTCCAAAAAGGCTAATAACTTTTGAATAAATCTGGCTATTGAAATGCCACTGGTCTTAATAGATTCCCTGGGTCAAGCCGAGAACATAGATACCAAGTTTTCCTTATTTGGCCAAACTTCCTGTCCGCCATCTTGATTTTCATTCAAAACCTACTTTTTCGAACTCCTCCTAGACCGTTTGTCCGATTTTCACCAAAATCGAATCGTATCATCTCCAGACTGTGCCGACAAAAAGTTATGGATTTCGTGTCGATTGATGAAACCGTTTTCGTATAGCACAGCAGCAAAGTTGAGGCATGATGCCAAAATGACTATTCAGGCTTTATATCTGCAATGCCTCGACATATTGACACAAAACTTTGTATGTGTCACTGTCTCCTTACTCTGACCACACCACATCAATTTCGTAACAGCGCCACCTTTTGGTCAAAAGTGACAATCCATTAAATCATATTTTGAATCACTTTTTACATGATTTTTCAGCCATTTCGCCTAAAATCCTCTCTAAATGTCTTTAATTGCTCATTGTTGCAGTTGGTCTGACACTTTCAGACATGTTGGCATGTCTTGTCGTCTTATTCTGCTTGGCCCCGGTAATTGCTGCTTGCAGCTATATTTATTATTATTATTCTTCCTTCTTCCGACTGGGAGTCTATGGCAGCCCATAGAACCGATCGCGGGAAAGTTGTAATGGTTTGACATTCTGATAGAGGATAGTCCCAACATTAAATACACCAATTTTGGTGTGTCTAAGTCATTCCCTCTAGCGCCACCACCTGTCCAAAGTTGCAGTCATGTTTATGCTAATAACTTTTGAACCACAAGGGCTAGAAACAAAATTCTTTTTTCCTCTGATTCCTGAGCTCATGACGATTCGATTGCACCATATGACGTCATTTTCCGTCATTATAATTTTTCCGCCATTTTGAATTTTTCAAAAAACCTACTTTTTCAAACTCCTCCTAGGCCGTTGCTCCAATTTCCACGAAAATTGAATCAGATCATCTTCAGACCATGCCGACAAAAAGTTATGCAATTCGTGTTGATTCGTCAAACCGTTCTCGAATACCGCGCAAACAAATTTTATGTAGCGCTTCCAAAAACAGACACAAGCCTGTATCTCCGCAACACTTTATCGTATTCAGACCAAACTAAGCACATATCATCACAAGCATGACCTGAGGCAACATGCTGCGTTTCGGCGCAGTGCCACCTACTGGTCCGGAGATATGAAAAATGGCTATTTTTGCTTATAACTTCTGAATGGTTTGTCCAAAAATCATAAAAGTGGTCTCGTTAGATTCAGGGCGTCATGCTGAGTCGACTGATATCCAATTTTCCCCGATCAGCCATTTTGGCTGTCGGCCATTTTGAATTATGTGCTAAAATGCTGTATTTTATGAGCGCGTGAACGTATCGTTACAAAACTTGGAATGGATCATCAGCACGATGCCCTGAAGGAGCCTGAGAAGTTTCGAAACAGTGCCACCTAGTGGTGAATTTTTTTCACCAAATGCTTTCAAATGCTTATAACTTTGGGTGTGGTCGACTTATTTTCACGAGACTCATCTCATTAGAGTCCTGAATCGTTGCCGAGTCCCACGATACCAAACATGCTAGGTGTCGACTTACGGTTTGTGTAGCGTTGTGATTTAGCGCTTAAAAAACATTTTGCTATATCTTCGAAACCGCTAGTCCGATCGAGACGAAACCACCGCCAGAAGTTTGGAAACATAGGTCGATAGCTATACGCCAATGCCCAAATGCGAAAATATTGATGTTTAGGGGTAGTAAATTCCAATCAAAGTCATGTGTCAGTCATTTTTTACGTGTTTTTTCATATAAATGTCTATAACTCCGAAGCGAATTGAGATATTTTCACCAAAATCGACAAACATATGTATGAGCTCACTCTGAGGACATGTAAAAAAAATGGTGGGACTCAGCCTCTTGGTGGCGCTATAATAGAACAAAACATGAAATTCCCATTGACTTCAATACAGTTTTGTGAAATAAAATGCTATACTAAACAAATGCATTGGTGTAATATTAGGAAACTCATAATGTGCCATCAGCACCATCCCCTGAAGGTATCCAAAATATTTCGAGACAGTGCCACCTAGTGGTCAAAAGTTCTAACAAAATTTACAAAACTGCTAATAACTTTTGAATAAGTTGGCCTATTGTAATGCAACTGGTCTTAATAGATTCATTGGGTCAAGCCGAGAACATAGATACCAAGTTTTCCTTATTTGGCCTAGCTTCCTGTCCGCCATCTTGATTTTCAGTCAAAACCTACTTTTTCAAACTCCTCCTAGACCGTTTGTCCGATTTTCACCAAAATCGAATCGTATCATCTCCAGACTATGCTGTATAAAAGTTATGGATTTCGTGTCAATAGACGAAACCGTTTTCATATAGCGTAGCAGCAAAGTTGAGGCATGATGCTAAAAGCACAATTCAGGCTTTATCTCTGCAATGCCTTGACATATTGACACCAAACTTTGTATGTGTCATTGTCACTTCACTCTGACCACATCACATTACTTTTGTAACTGCGCCACCTATTGGTCGAAAGTGATAATCCATTAAATCATATTTTAAATTACTTTTTATATGATTTTTCAGCCATTTCATCTAAAATCCTCTTTAAATGTATTTAATTGCTCATTGTTCCAGTTGGTCTGACACCTTCAGCCATGTTGGCATATCCTGTCATCTGCTTGCGCTTGGCCCCGATAATTGCTGCTTGCAGCTATTTATTCTTCTTTTTCTTCCGACTTGGCGTCTATGGCAGCCCATAGAGCCGATTGCGGGAAAGTTGTTTTGATTTGACATTCTGATAGAGGACAGTGCCAACATTAAATACACCAATTTTGGTGTTTCTAAGTCATTCCCTCTAGCGCCACCACCTGTCCAAAATTTCACTTTCATTTTGCTAATAACTTTTGAACCGTAAGGCCAATCAGTAAAATCCTTTTTTACTCTTATTCCTGAGCTCATGACGATTCGATTGCACCCTATGAAGTCATTTTCCGTCATAAAAATATGGCTGCCATTTTGAAGTTTTCGAAAAACCTACTTTTTCGAACTCGTCCTAGACGGTTTGTCCGATTTGCATGAAAATTGAACCAGATCATCTTCAGGCCGTGCTGACCAAAAGTTATGGAATTCAAGTTGATTCGCTTAACCATTTTCAATAAACGCACAAACAAATTTTACGTAGCGCTAGGAAAAACAGTTGTAAGGCTGTATCTCCGCAACGGTTTATCGTATTCAGACCAAACTTGGTACATGTACTCACAAGCATGACCTGAGGCAACATGCTGCGTTTCGGCGCAGCGCCACCTACTGGTCCGGAGATATGAAAAATGGCTATTTTTGCTTATAACTTCTGAATGGTTTGTCCAAAAATCATAAAATTGGTCTCGTTAGATTCAGGGCGGCATGCCGAGTTGACTGATATCCAATTTTACCATATCGGCCATTTTGACTGTCGGCCATTTTGAATTTTGTGCTAAAATGCTGTATTTTAAGAACGCATGAACGGATTGTTATGAAACTTGGTATGGGTCATCAGCACAATGTCCTGAAGGAGCGTGAGAAGTTTCGAAACAGCGCCACCTAGTGGTGAATTTTTTTTTCCAAACGCTTATAACTTTGGGTGTGGTCGACTTATTTTCACGAGACTCATCTAGTTAGTCTCCTGAAACCTTGCCGAGTCCTACGATACCAAACATGCTAGGTTTCGCCTTACGGTTTGTGTAGCGTTGTGATTTAGCGCTTAAAAAACATTTGGCTATATCTTTGAAACCGCTAGTCCGATCGAGACGAAACCACCGTCAGAAGTTTGGAAACATAGGTCGATAGCTATACGCCAATGGCCAAATGCGAAAATATTGATGTTTAGGGGTACTAATTTCCAATCAAAGTCATGTGTCAGTCATTTTTTTCGTGTTTTTTCATATAAATGTCTATAACTCCGAAGCGAATTGAGATATTTTCACCAAAATTGACACACATATGTATGGGCTCACTCTGAGGACACGAAAAAAAAATTGTGGGACTGAGCCTCTTGGTGGCGCTATAATTGAACAAAATATGAAATTCCCATTGACTTCAATACAGTTTTGTGAAATAAAATGCTATACTAAACAAATGCATTGGTGTAATATTACGAAACTCAGATTGTGTCATCAGCACCATCCCCTGAAGGCAACCAAAATATTTCAAGACAGCGCCACCTAGTGGTCAAAAGTTATAACAAAATTTCCAAAAAGGCTAATAACTTTTGAATAAATCTGGCTATTGAAATGCCACGGGTCTTAATAGATTCCTTGGGTCAAGCCGAGAACATAGATACCAAGTTTTCCTTATTTGGCCAAACTTCCTGTCCGCCATCTTGATTTTCATTCAAAACCTACTTTTTCGAACTCCTCCTAGACCGTTTGTCCGATTTTCACCAAAATCGAATCGTATCATCTCCAGACTGTGCCGACAAAAAGTTATGGATTTCGTGTCGATTGATGAAACCGTTTTCGTATAGCACAGCAGCAAAGTTGAGGCATGATGCCAAAATGACTATTCAGGCTTTATATCTGCAATGCCTCGACATATTGACACAAAACTTTGTATGTGTCACTGTCTCCTTACTCTGACCACACCACATCAATTTCGTAACAGCGCCACCTTTTGGTCAAAAGTGACAATCCATTAAATCATATTTTGAATCACTTTTTACATGATTTTTCAGCCATTTCGCCTAAAATCCTCTTTAAATGTCTTTAATTGCTCATTGTTGCAGTTGGTCTGACACTTTCAGACATGTTGGCATGTCTTGTCGTCTTATTCTGCTTGGCCCCGGTAATGGCTGCTTGCAGCTATATTTATTATTATTCTTCCGTTTCTTCCGACTGGGAGTCTATGGCAGCCCATAGAACCGATTGCGGGAAAGTTGTAATGGTTTGACATTCTGATAGAGGACAGTCCCAATATTAAATACACCAATTTTGGTGTGTCTAAGTCATTCCCTCTAGCGCCACCACCTGTCCAAAGTTTCACTTTTATTTTGCTAATAACTTTTGAACCGTTAGTCCAATCAACAAAATTCTTTTTTTCTCTTGTTCCTGAGCTCATGCCAATTCGATTGCACCCTATGACGTCATTTTCTTCATAACAATATGGCCGCCATTTTGAATTGTCCTTAAAAGCTACTTTTTCGAACTCGTCCTAGATGGTTTGTCCGATTTGCACGAAAATTGAACCAGATCATCTTCAGGCAGTGCTGACCAAAAGTTATGGAATTCAAATTGATTCGTTAAACCGTTTTCGAAAAATGCTCGAACTAATTTTACGTAGCGCCTGCAAAAACAGTCGTAGGGCTCTATCTCCGCAACGGTTTATCGTATTCAGACCAAACTTGGTACATGTCATCACAGGCATGACCTGAGGCTACATGCTGTGTTTCGGCGCAGCGCCACCTACTGGTCCGGAGATATGGAAAATGGCTATTTTTGCTTATAGCTTTTGAACAGTTTGTCCAAAAATCATAAAATTGGTCTCGTTAGATTCAGGGCAACATGCTGATTCGACTGATATCCAATTTGACCATATCGGCCATTTTGACTGTCAGCCATTTTGAATTTTGTGCTAAAATGCTGTATTTTATGAACGCATGAACGAATTGTTACGAAACTTGGTATTGGTCATCATCACGATGTCCTGAAGGAACCTGAGAAGTTTCGAAACAGCGCCACCTAGTGGTGAATTTTTTTTCCCAAATGCTTATAACTTTGGGTGTGGTCGTCTTATTTTCACGAGACTCATCTCATTAGAGTCCTGAATCGTTGCCGAGTCCCACGATACCAAACATGCTAGGTTTCGCCTTACGGTTTGTGTAGCGTTGTGATTTAGCGCTTAAAAAACATTTGGCTATATCTTCGAAACCCCTAGTCCGATCGAGACGAAACCACCGTCAGAAGTTTGGAAACATAGGTCGATAGCTATACGCCAATGCCCAAATGCAAAAATATTGATGTTTAGGGGTAGTAAATTCCAATCAAAGTCATGTGTCAGTCATTTTTACGTGTTTTTTTCATATAAATGTCTATAACTCCGAAGCGAATTGAGATATTTTCACCAAAATTGACACACATATGTATGGGCTCACTCTGAGGACACATAAAAAAAATGGTGTGACTGAGCCTCTTGGTGGCGCTATAACAGAAAAAAACATGAAATTCCCATTGACTTCAATACAGTTTTGTGAAATAAAATGCTAAACTAAACAAATGCATTGGTGTAATATTACGAAACTCAGAATGTGCCATCAGCTCCATCCCCTGAAGGTACCCAAAATATTTCGAGACAGCGCCACCTAGTGGTCAAAAGTTATAACAAAATTTCCAAAAAGGCTAATAACTTTTGAATAAATCTGGCTATTGAAATACCACTGGTCTTAATAGATTCCCTGGGTCAAGCCGAGAACATAGATACCAAGTTTTCCTTATTTGGCCAAACTTCCTGTCCGCCATCTTGATTTTCATTCAAAACCTACTTTTTCGAACTCCTCCTAGACCGTTTGTCCGATTTTCACCAAAATCGAATCGTATCATCTCCAGACTGTGCCGACTAAAAGTTATGGATTTCGTGTCGATAGACGAAACCTTTTTCGTATAGCGCAGCAGCAAAGTTGAGGCATGATGCCAAAAGCACTATTCAGGCTTTATCTCTGAAATCCCTTGAAATATTGACACCAAACTTTGTATGTGTCATTGTCACTTCACTCTGACCACATCACATCAGTTTTGTAACTGCTCCACCTATTGGTCGAAAGTGATAATCCATTAAATCATATTCTGAATTACTTTTTATATGATTTTTCAGCCATTTCGCCTAAAATCCTCTCTAAATGTCTTTAATTGCTCATTGTTGCAGTTGGTCTGACACCTTCAGCCATGTTGGCATATCCTGTCATCTGCTTGCGCTTGGCCCCGATAATTGCTGCTTGCAGCTATTTTTAGGGGCCAAGCACCGAAGGTGCGTAGGCACCTATTGTATCCGTTCCCGTTCCTATTATTATTATTATTCTTCCTTCTTCCAACTGGGAGTCTATGGCAGCCCATAGAACCGATTGCGGGAAAGTTGTTTTGGTTTGACATTCTGATAGAGGACAGTCCCAACATTAAATACACCAATTTTGGTGTTTCTAAGTCATTCCCTCTAGCGTCACCACCTGTCCAAACTTTCACTTTTATTTTGCTAATAACTTTTGAAGCGTAAGGCCAATCAACAAAAATCTTTTTTTCTCTGATTCCTGAGCTCATGCCAATTCGATTGCACCGTATGACGTAATTTTCCGGCATATAAATATGGCCGCCATTTTGAATGTGCTGAAAAAGCTACTTTTTCGAACTCGTCCTAGACGGTTTGTCCGATTTGCACGAAAATTGAACCAGATCATCTTCAGGTAGTGCTGACAAAAAGTTATGGAATTCAAATTGATTCGTCAAACCGTTTTCGAATAACGCTCGAACAAATTTTACGTAGCGCTTGCGAAAACAGTCGTAGGGCTGTATCTCCGCAATGCTTTATCGGATTCAGACCAAGATTGGTACATGTCATCACAAGCATGACCTGAGGCTACATGCTGCGTTTCGGCGCAGCGCCACCTACTGGTCCGGAGTTATGAAAAATGGCTATTTTTGCTTATAACTTCTGAACAGTTTGTCCAAAAATCATAAAATTGGTCTTGTTAGATTCAGGGCAACATGCCGAGTCGACTGATATCAAATTTTACCATATCGGCCATTTTGGCTGTCGGCCATTTTGAATTATGTGCTAAAATGCTGTATTTTAAGAACGCATGAACGGATTGTTACGAAACGTGGTATGGGTCATCAGCACAATGCCCTGAATGAGCCTGAGAAGTTTCGAAACAGCGCCACCTAGTGGTGAATTTTTTTTTTCAAATGCTTATAACTTTGGGTGTGGTCGACTTATTTTCACGAAACTCATCTTTTTAGACTCCTGAATCGTTGCCGAGTCCTATGATACCAAACATGCTAGGTTTCGCCTTACGGTTTGTGTAGCGTTGTGATTTAGCGCTTAAAAAACATTTGGCTATATCTTCGAAACCGCTAGTCCGATCGAGACGAAACCACCGTCAGAAGTTTGAAAACATAGGTCGATAGCTATACGCCAATGCCCAAATGCGAAAATATTGATGTTTAGGGGTAGTAAATTCCAAACAAAGTCATGTGTCAGTCATTTTTTACGTGTTTTTTCATATAAATGTCTATAACTCTGAAGCGAATTGAGATATTTTCACCAAAACTGACACACATATGTATGGGCTCACTCTGAGGACACGTAAAAAAAATGGTGGGACTCAGCCTCTTGGTGGCGCTATAATAGAACAAAACATGAAATTCCCATTGACTTCAATACAGTTTTGTGAAATAAAATGCTATTTTCATTCAAAACCTACTTTTTCTAACTCCTCCTACACCGTTTGTCCGATTTTCACCAAAATCGAATCATATCATCTCCAGACTGTGCCGACTGAAAGTTATGGATTTCGTGTCGATTGACGAAACCGTTTTCGTATAGCGCAGCAGCAAATTTGAGGCATGATGCTAAAAGCATTATTCAGGCTTTATCACTGCAATGCCTTGACATATTGACACCAAACTTTGTATGTGTCATTGTCACTTCACTCTGACCACATCACATCAGTTTTGTAACTGCTCCACCTATTGGTTGAAAGTGATAATACATTAAATCATATTTTGAATGACTTTTTATATGATTTTTCAGCCATTTCGCCTAAAATCCTCTTTAAATGTATTTAATTGCTCATTGTCGCAGTTGGTCTGACACCTTCAGCCATGTTGGCATATCCTGTCGTCTGCTTGCGCTTGGCCCCGATAATTGCTGCTTGCAGCTATATTTAGGGGCCAAGCACCGAAGGTGCGGAGGCACCTATTGTATCTGTTCCCGTTCTTATTATTAGGGGCCAAGCACCGAAGGTGCGGAGGCACCTATTGTTTTCGTTCCCGTTCTTATTATTATTAGGGGCCAAGCACCGAAGGTGCGTAGGCACCTATTGTATCTGTTCCCGTTCCTATTATTATTATTATTCTTCCGTTTCTTCCGACTGGGAGTCTATGGCAGCCCATAGAACCGATTGCGGGAAAGTTGTAATGGTTTGACATTCTGATAGAGGACAGTCCCAACATTAAATACACCAATTTTGGTGTGTCTAAGTCATTCCCTCTAGCGCCACCACCTGTCCAAAGTTTCACTTTTATTTTGCTAATAACTTTTGAACCGTAAGTCCAATCAACAAAATTCTTTTTTTCTCTTATTCCTGAGCTCATGCCAATTCGATTGCACCCTATGACGTCATTTTCCTCATTACAATATGGCCGCCATTTTGAATTGTCCTTAAAAGCTACTTTTTCGAACTCGTCCTAGATGGTTTGTCCGATTTGCACGAAAATTGAACCAGATCATCTTCAGGCAGTGCTGACCAAAAGTTATGGAATTCAAATTGATTCGTTAAACCGTTTTCGAAAAACACTCAAACTAATTTTACGTAGCGCCTGCAAAAACAGTCGTAGGGCTCTATCTCCGCAACAGTTTATCGTATTCAGACCAAACTTGGTACATGTCATCACAGGCATGACCTGAGGCTACATGCTGTGTTTCGGCGTAGCGCCACCTACTGGTCCGGAGATATGGAAAATGGCTATTTTTGCTTATAGCTTTTGAACAGTTTGTCCAAAAATCATAAAATTGGTCTCGTTAGATTCAGGGCAACATGCCGATTCGACTGATATCCAATTTGACCATATCGGCCATTTTGACTGTCAGCCATTTTGAATTTTGTGCTAAAATGCTGTATTTTATGAACGCATGAACGAATTGTTACGAAACTTGGTATTGGTCATCATCACGATGTCCTGAAGGAACCTGAGAAGTTTCGAAACAGCGCCACCTAGTGGTGAATTTTTTTTCCCAAATGCTTATAACTTTGGGTGTGGTCGACTTATTTTCACGAGACTCATCTCATTAGAGTCCTGAATCGTTGCCGAGTCCCACGATACCAAACATGCTAGGTTTCGTCTTACGGTTTGTGTAGCGTTGTGATTTAGCGCTTAAAAAACATTTGGCTATATCTTCGAAACCGCTAGTCCGATCGAGACGAAACCACCGTCAGAAGTTTGGAAACATAGGTCGATAGCTATACGCCAATGCCCAAATGCAAAAATATTGATGTTTAGGGGTAGTAAATTCCAATCAAAGTCATGTGTCAGTCATTTTTTACGTGTTTTTTCATATGAATGTCTATAACTCCGAAGCGAATTGAGATATCTTCACCAAAATTGACACACATATGTATGGGCTCACTCTGAGGGCACATAAAAAAAATGGTGTGACTGAGCCTCTTGGTGGCGCTATAACAGAACAAAACATGAAATTCCCATTGACTTCAATACAGTTTTGTGAAATAAAATGCTATACTAAACAAATGCATTGGTGTAATATTACGAAACTCAGAATGTGCCATCAGTTCCATCCCCTGAAGGTACCCAAAATATTTAGAGACAGCGCCACCTAGTGGTCAAAAGTTATAACAAAATTTCCAAAAAGGCTAATAACTTTTGAATAAATCTGGCTATTGAAATGCCACTGGTCTTAATAGATTCCCTGGGTCAAGCCGAGAACATAGATACCAAGTTTTCCTTATTTGGCCAAACTTCCTGTCCGCCATCTTGATTTTCAGTCAAAACCTACTTTTTCGAACTCCTCCTAGACCGTTTGTCCGATTTTCACCAAAATCGAATCGTATCATCTCCAGACCGTGCCGACTAAAAGTTATGGATTTCGTGTCGATAGACGAAACCATTTTCGTATAGCGCAGCAGCAAAGTTGAGGCATGATGCTAATAGCAATAATTAAGGCTTTATCTCTGCAATGCCTTGATATATTGACACCAATCTTTGTATGTGTCATTGTCACTTCACTCTGACCACATCACATCACATTTGTAACTGCGCCACCTATTGGTCGAAAGTGATAATCCATCAAATCATATTTTGAATGACTTTTTATATGATTTTTCAGCCATTTCGCCTAAAATCCTCTTTAAATGTATTTAATTGCTCATTGTTGCAGATGGTCTGACACCTTCAGCCATGTTGGCATATCCTGTCATCTGCTTGCGCTTGGCCCCGATAATTGCTGCTTGCAGCTATATTTATTATTATTATTATTCTTCCTTCTTCCGACTGGGAGTCTATGGCAGCCCATAGAACCGATCGCGGGAAAGTTGTAATGGTTTGACATTCTGATAGAGGATAGTCCCAACATTAAATACACCAATTTTGGTGTGTCTAAGTCATTCCCTCTAGCGCCACCACCTGTCCAAAGTTGCAGTCATGTTTATGCTAATAACTTTTGAACCACAAGGGCTAGAAACAAAATTCTTTTTTCCTCTAATTCCTGAGCTCATGACGATTCGATTGCACCATATGACGTCATTTTCCGTCATTATAATTTTTCCGCCATTTTGAATTTTTCAAAAAACCTACTTTTTCGAACTCCTCCTAGGCCGTTGCTCCAATTTCCACGAAAATTGAATCAGATCATCTTCAGACCATGCCGACAAAAAGTTATGCAATTCGTGTTGATTCGTCAAACCGTTCTCGAATACCGCGCAAACAAATTTTATGTAGCGCTTCCGAAAACAGACACAAGCCTGTATCTCCGCAACACTTTATCGTATTCAGACCAAACTAAACACATATCATCACAAGCATGACCTGAGCCTACATGCTGCGTTTCGGCGCAGTGCCACCTACTGGTCCGGAGATATGAAAAATGGCTGTTTTTGCTTATAACTTCTGAATGGTTTGTCCAAAAATCATAAAAGTGGTCTTGTTAGATTCAGGGCATCATGCTGAGTCGACTGATATCCAATTTTCCCAGATCAGCCATTTTGGCTGTCGGCCATTTTGAATTATGTGCTAAAATGCTGTATTTTAGGAATGCATGAACCTATCGTTACGAAACTCGGTATGGGTCATCAGCATGATGTCCTGAAGGAGCCTGAGAAGTTTCGAAACAGTGCCATCTAGTGGTGAATTTTTTTCCCCAAATGCTTCCAAATGCTTATAACTTTGGGTGTGGTCGACTTATTTTCACGAGACTCATCTCATTAGAGTCCTGAATCGTTGCCGAGTCCCACGATACCAAACATGCTAGGTTTCGCCTTACGGTTTGTGTAGCGTTGTGATTTAGCGCTTAAAAAACATTTGGCTATATCTTCGAAACCGCTAGTCCGATCGAGACGAAACCACCGTCAGAAGTTTGGAAACATAGGTCGATAGCTAAACGCCAATGCCCAAATGCAAAAATATTGATGTTTAGGGGTAGTAAATTCCAATCAAAGTCATGTGTCAGTCATTTTTTACGTGTTTTTTCATATAAATGTCTATAACTCCGAAGCGAATTGAGATATCTTCACCAAAATTGACACACATATGTATGGGCTCACTCTGAGGACACATAAAAAAAATGGTGTGACTGAGCCTCTTGGTGGCGCTATAACAGAACAAAACATGAAATTCTCATTGACTTCAATACAGTTTTGTGAAATAAAATGCTATACTAAACAAATACATTGGTGTAAAATTACGAAACTCAGAATGTGCCATCAGCTCCATCCCCTGAAGGTACCCAAAATATTTCGAGACAGCGCCACCTAGTGGTCAAAAGTTATAACAAAATTTACAAAAAGGCTAATAACTTTTGAATACATTAGGCTATTGAAATGCCACTGGTCTTAATAGATTCCCTGGGTCAAGCCGAGAACATAGATACCAAGTTTTCCTTATTTGGCCAAACTTCCTGTCCGCCATCTTGATTTTCATTCAAAACCTACTTTTTCGAACTCCTCCTAGACCGTTTGTCCGATTTTCACCAAAATCGAATCGTATCATCTCCAGACTGTGCCGACTAAAAGTTATGGATTTCGTGTCGATAGACGAAACCGTTTTCGTATAGCGCAGCAGCAAAGTTGAGGCATGATGCCAAAAGCACTATTCAGGCTTTATCTCTGAAATCCCTTGAAATATTGACACCAAACTTTGTATATATATGTCATTGTCACTTCACTCTGACCACATCACATCAGTTTTGTAACTGCTCCACCTATTGGTCGAAAGTCATAATCCATTAAATCATATTATGAATTACTTTTTATATGATTTTTCAGCCATTTCGCCTAAAATCCTCTCTAAATGTCTTGAATTGCTCATTGTTGCAGTTGGTCTGACACCTTCAGCCATGTTGGCATATCCTGTCATCTGCTTGCGCTTGGCCCCGATAATTGCTGCTTGCAGCTATATTTAGGGGCCAAGCACCGAAGGTGCGTAGGCACCTATTGTATCCGTTCCCGTTCCTATTATTATTATTATTCTTCCTTCTTCCAACTGGGAGTCTATGGCAGCCCATAGAACCGATTGCGGGAAAGTTGTTTTGGTTTGACATTCTGATAGAGGACAGTCCCAACATTAAATACACCAATTTTGGTGTTTCTAAGTCATTCCCTCTAGCGCCACCACCTGTCCAAAGTTTCACTTTTATTTTGCTAATAACTTTTGAAGCGTAAGGCCAATCAACAAAAATCTTTTTTTCTCTGATTCCTGAGCTCATGCCGATTCGATTGCACCATATGATGTCATTTTCCGGCATATAAATATGGCCGCCATTTTGAATGTGCTGAAAAAGCTACTTTTTCGAACTCGTCCTAGACGGTTTTTCCGATTTGCACGAAAATTGAACCAGATCATCTTCAGGTAGTGCTGACAAAAAGTTATGGAATTCAAATTGATTCGTCAAACTGTTTTCGAATAACGCTCGAACAAATTTTACGTAGCGCTTGCAAAAACAGTCGTAGGGCTGTATCTCCGCAACGCTTTATCGGATTCAGACCAAAATTGGTACATGTCATCACAAGCATGACCTGAGGCGACATGCTGCGTTTCGGCGCAGCGCTACCTACTGGTCCGGAGATATGAAAAATGGCTATTTTTGCTTATAACTTCTGAACAGTTTGTCCAAAAATCATAAAATTGGTCTTGTTAGATTCAGGGCAACATGCTGAGTCGACTGATATCCATTTTTCCCCAATCAGCCATTTTGGCTATCGGCCATTTTGAATTATGTGCAAAAATGCTGTATTTTATGAACGCGTGAACGTATCGTTACAAAACTCGGAATGGATCATCAGCACGATGCCCTGAAGGAGTCTGAGAAGTTTCGAAACAGTGCCACCTAGTGGTGAATTTTTTTTCCCAAATGTTTCCAAATGCTTATAACTTTGGGTGTGGTCGACTTATTTTCACGAGACTCATCTCATTAGAGTCCTGAATCGTTGCCGAGTCCCACGATACCAAACATGCTAGGTTTTGCCTTACGGTTTGTGTAGCGTTGTGATTTAGCGCTTAAAAAACATTTGGCTATATCTTCGAAACCGCTAGTCCGATCGAGACGAAACCACCGTCAGAAGTTTGGAAACATAGGTCGATAGCTATACACCAATGCCCAAATGCGAAAATATTGATGTTTAGGGGTAGTAAATTCCAATCAAAGTCATGTGTCAGTCATTTTTTACGTGTTTTTTCATATAAATGTCTATAACTCCGAAGCGAATTGAGATATTTTCACCAAAATCGACACACATATGTACGAGCTCACTCTGAGGACATGTAAAAAAAATGGTGGGACTCAGCCTCTTGGTGGCGCTATAATAGAACAAAACATGAAATTCCCATTGACTTCAATACAGTTTTGTGAAATAAAATGCTATACTAAACAAATGCATTGGTGTAATATTACGAAACTCAAAATGTGCCATCAGCACCATCCCCTGAAAGTACCCAAAATATTTCGAGACAGTGCCACCTAGTGGTCAAAAGTTATAACAAAATTTCCAAAAAGGCTAATAACTTTTGAATATATCTGGCTATTGAAATGCCACTGGTCTTAATAGATTCCCTGGGTCAAGCCGAGAACATAGATACCAAGTTTTCCTTATTTGGCCTAGGTTCCTGTCCGCCATCTTGATTTTCAGTCAAAACCTACTTTTTCGAACTCCTCCTAGACCGTTTGTCCAATTTTCACCAAAATCGAATCGTATCATCTCCAGACTATGCTGAATAAAAGTTATGGATTTCGTGTCAATAGACGAAACCGTTTTCGTATAGTGTAGTAGCAAAGTTGAGGCATGATGCTAAAAGCACTATTCAGGCTTTATCTCTGCAATGCCTTGACATATTGACACCAAACTTTATATGTGTCATTGTCACTTCACTCTGACCACATCACATCAGTTTTGTAACTGCGCCACCTATTGGTCGAAAGTGATAATCCATTAAATCATATTTTGAATGACTTTTTATATGATTTTTCAGCCATTTCGCCTAAAATCCTCTTTAAATGTATTTAATTGCTCATTGTTGCAGTTGGTCTGACACCTTCAGCCATGTTGGCATATCCTGTCGTCTGCTTGCGCTTGGCCCCGATAATTGCTGCTTGCAGCTATATTTCTTCTTCTTTTTCTTCCGACTTGGCGTCTATGGCAGCCCATAGAGCCGATTGCGGGAAAGTTGTTTTGATTTGACATTCTGATAGAGGACAGTGCCAACATTAAATACACCAATTTTGGTGTTTCTAAGTCATTCCCTCTAGCGCCACCACCTGTCCAAAATTTCACTTTCATTTTGCTAATAACTTTTGAACCGTAAGGCCAATCAGTAAAATCCTTTTTTACTCTTATTCCTGAGCTCATGACGATTCGATTGCACCCTATGAAGTCATTTTCCGTCATAAAAATATGGCTGCCATTTTGAAGTTTTCGAAAAACCTACTTTTTCGAACTCGTCCTAGACGGTTTGTCCGATTTGCATGAAAATTGAACCAGATCATCTTCAGGCCGTGCTGACCAAAAGTTATGGAATTCAAGTTGATTCGCTTAACCATTTTCAATAAACGCACAAACAAATTTTACGTAGCGCTAGGAAAAACAGTTGTAAGGCTGTATCTCCGCAACGGTTTATCGTATTCAGACCAAACTTGGTACATGTACTCACAAGCATGACCTGAGGCAACATGCTGCGTTTCGGCGCAGCGCCACCTACTGGTCCGGAGATATGAAAAATGGCTATTTTTGCTTATAACTTCTGAATGGTTTGTCCAAAAATCATAAAATTGGTCTTGATAGATTCAGGGCGTCATGCCGAGTCGACTGATATCCAATTTTGCCATATCGGCCAATTTGACTGTCGGCCATTTTGAATTTTGTGCTAAAATGCTGTATTTTAACAACGCATGAACGGATTGTTACGAAACTTGGTATGGGTCATCAGCACGATGTCCTGAAGGAGTGTGAGAAGTTTTGAAACAGCGCCACCTAGTGGTGAATTTTTTTTTTCAAATGCTTATAACTTTGGGTGTGATCGACTTATTTTCACGAAACTCATCTCATTGGACTCCTGAATCGTTGCCGAGTCCAACGATACCAAACATGTTAGGTTTCGCCTAACGGTTTGTGTAGCATTGTGATTTAGCGCTTAAAAAACATTAGGCTATATCTTCGAAACCGTTTGTCCGATTGAGACGAAACCACCGTCAGAAGTTTGGAAACATAGGTCGCTAGCTATACGCCAATGCCCAAATGCGAAAATATTGATGTTTAGGGGTAGTAATATTCAATCAAAGTCATGTGTCAGTCATTTTTTACGTGTTTTTTCATATAAATGTCTATAACTCCGAAGCGAATTGAGATTTTTGCACCAAAATCGACACATATATGTATGGGCTCACTCTGATGACACATAAAAAAAATGGTGGGACTGAGCCTCTTGGTGGCGCTATAATAGAACAAAACATGAAATTCCCATTGATTTCAATAGAGTTTTGTGAAATAAAATGCTATACTAAACAAATGCATTGGTGTAATATTACGAAACTCAGAATGTGCCTTCAGCACCATCCCCTGAAGGTACTCAAAATATTTCGAAACAGCGCCACCTAGTGGTCAAAAGTTATAACAAAATTTCCAAAAACGCTAATAACTTTTGAATAAATCTGTCTATTGAAATGCCACTGGTCTTAATAGATTCCTTGGGTCAAGCCGAGAACATAGATACCAAGTTTTCCTTATTTGGCCGAACTTCCTGTCCGCCATCTTGATGTTCAGTCAAAACCTACTTTTTCGAACTCCTCCTAGACCGTTTGTCCGATTTTCACCAAAATCTAATCGTATCATCTCCAGACCGTGCCGACTAAAAGTTATTGATTTCGTGTCGATTGACGAAACCGTTGTCGTATACCGCAGCAGCAAAGTTGAGGCATGATGCCAAAGGCACTATTCAGGCTTTATCTCTGCAATGCCTTGACATATTGACACCAAACTTTGTATGTGTCATTGTCACTTCACTCTGACCGCATCACATCAGGTTTGTAACTGCGCCACCTATTGGTTGAAAGTGATAATCCATTAAATCATATTTTTATTTACTGTTTCTATGATTTTTCAGGCATTTGGCCTAAAATACTCTTTAATGTCTTTCATTGCTCATTGTTGCAGTTGGTCTGACACTTTCAGCCATGTTGGCATGTCTTGTCATCTGATTGTGCTTGGCCCCGGTAATGGCTGCTTGTTAGGGGCCAAGCACCGAAGGTGCGGAGGCACCTATTGTATCTGTTCCCGTTCTTATTATTATTCTTCTTCTTCCGCCATGGGAGTCTATGGCAGCCCATAGAACCGATTGCGGGAAAGTTGTTTTGGTTTGACATTCTGATAGAGGACAGTCCCAACATTAAGTACACCAATTTTGGTGTGTCTAAGTCATTCACTCTAGCGCCACCACCTGTCCAAATTTTCACTTTTACTTTGCTAATAACTTTTGAACCGTAAGGCCAATCAGCGAAATCCTTTTTTCCTCTGATTCCTGAGCTCATGACGATTCGATTGCACCCTATATCGTCATTTTCCGTCATAAAAACATGGCCGCCATTTTGAATTTTCCTGAAAAGGTACTTTTTCGAACTCGTCCTAGACGGTTTGTCCGATTTGCACGAAAATCGAATTGGATCATCTTCAGGCAGGGGTGACAAAAAGTTATTAAAATCTTGTTGATTCGTCAAACCGTTTTTGATAAACGCTCGAACAAATTTTACGTAGCGCTTGCAAAAACAGTCGTAAGGCTGTATCTCCGCAACGGTTTATCGTATTCAGACCAAACTTGGTACATGTACTCACAAGCATGACCTGAGGCTACATGCTGCGTTTCGGCACAGCGCCACCTACAGGTCCGGAGATATGAAAAATGGCTATTTTTGCTTATAACTTCTGAACAGTTTGTCCAAAAATCATAAAATTGGTCTTGATAGATTCAGGGCGTCATGCCGAGTCGACTGATATCCAATTTTGCCATATCGGCCAATTTGACTGTCGGCCATTTTGAATTTTGTGCTAAAATGCTGTATTTTAACAACGCATGAACGGATTATTACGAAACTTGGTATGGGTCATCAGCACGATGTCCTGAAGGAGTGTGAGAAGTTTCGAAACAGCGCCACCTAGTGGTGAATTTTTTTTTTCAAATGCTTATAACTTTGGGTGTGATCGACTTATTTTCACGAAACTC
Source organism: Rutilus rutilus (assembly GCF_951802725.1). NCBI lineage: Eukaryota > Metazoa > Chordata > Actinopteri > Cypriniformes > Leuciscidae > Rutilus > Rutilus rutilus. The sequence continues at coordinate 26,268,467 of NC_140213.1, forward strand.
ATCTCATTGGACTCCTGAATCGTTGCCGAGTCCAACGATACCAAACATGTTAGGTTTCGCCTAACGGTTTGTGTAGCATTGTGATTTAGCGCTTAAAAAACATTAGGCTATATCTTCGAAACCGTTTGTCCGATTGAGACGAAACCACCGTCAGAAGTTTGGAATCATAGCTTGTTAACTAAACGCTAATACCCAAATGCGAAAATATTGATGTTTAGGGGTAGTAATATTCAATCAAAGTCATGTGTCAGTCATTTTTTACGTGTTTTTTCATATAAATGTCTATAACTCCGAAGCGAATTGAGATTTTTGCACCAAAATCGACACATATATGTATGGGCTCACTCTGATGACACATAAAAAAAATGGTGGGACTGAGCCTCTTGGTGGCGCTATAATAGAACAAAACATGAAATTCCCATTGATTTCAATAGAGTTTTGTGAAATAAAATGCTATACTAAACAAATGCATTGGTGTAATATTACGAAACTCAGAATGTGCCTTCAGCACCATCCCCTGAAGGTACTCAAAATATTTCGAAACAGCGCCACCTAGTGGTCAAAAGTTATAACAAAATTTCCAAAAAGGCTAATAACTTTTGAATAAATCTGTCTATTGAAATGCCACTGGTCTTAATAGATTCCTTGGGTCAAGCCGAGAACATAGATACCAAGTTTTCCTTATTTGGCCGAACTTCCTGTCCGCCATCTTGATGTTCAGTCAAAACCTACTTTTTCGAACTCCTCCTAGACCGTTTGTCCGATTTTCACCAAAATCGAATCGTATCATCTCCAGACCGTGCCGACTAAAAGTTATGGATTTCGTGTCGATAGACGAAACCGTTTTCGTATAGCGCAGCAGCAAAGTTGAGGCATGATGCTAATAGCACTATTCAGGCTTTATCTCTGCAATGCCTTGACATATTGACACCAAACTTTGTATGTGTCATTGTCACTTCACTCTGACCACATCACATCAGTTTTGTAACTGCGCCACCTATTGGTCGAAAGTGATAATCCATAAAATCATATTTTTAATTATTGTTTCTATGATTTTTCAGGCATTTTGCCTAAAATCCTCTTTAAAGTCTATAATTGCTCATTGTTGCAGTTGGTCTGACACTTTCAGACATGTTGGCATGTCTTGTCGTCTTATTCTGCTTGGCCCCGGTAATTGCTGCTTGCAGCTATATTTATTAGGGGCCAAGCACCGAAGGTGCGGAGGCACCTATTGTATCTGTTCCCGTTCTTATTAGGGGCCAAGCACAGAATGTGCGTAGGCACCTATTGTATCTGTTGGCGTACCAAAAATAATTCTTCTTTTTCTTCCGCTCTGGGAGTCTATGGCAGCCCATAGAACCGCTTGCGGGAAAGTTATGAAATTTGGCACACTGATAGAGGGCAGACTGAACAGTCACCATAGCAAATTTGGAGTCTCCAACTCATTCCCTCTAGCGCCACCAGCTGTCCAAATTTGCACTCATGTTTATGCTAATAACTTTTGAACCACAAGGGCTAGAAACAAAATTCCCATTTCTTCTGATTCCCTAGCTCAAGACGATTCGATCGCACCCTATGACGTCATTTTCCGTCATGGAAATTTGTCCGCCATTTTGAATTTTTCGAAAAATCTACTTTTTCGAACTCCTCCTAGGCCGTTGCTCCGATTTCCACGAAAATTGAACCAGATCATCTACAGACCATGCTGACAAAAAGTTATGGAATTCAAGTTGATTCGCTTAGCAATTTTCGAAAAAACCCACAAACAAATTTTACGTAGCGCTTGCGAAACCAGACGTAAGGCTGTATCTCCGCAACGCTTTATTGGATTCAGACCAAACTTGGCACATGTCATCACAAGCATGACCTGAGGCTACATGCTGCGTTTCGGCGCAGCGCCACCTACTGGTCCGGAGATATGAAAAATGGCTATTTTTGCTTATAACTTCTGAATAGTTTGCCCAAAAATCATCAAATTGGTCTCGTTAGATTCAGGCCAACATGCTGAGTCGACTGATATCCAATTTTACCATATCGGCCATTTTGGCTGTCGGCCATTTTGAATTTTGTGCTAAAATGCTGTATTTTAAGAACGCATGAATGGATTGTTACGAAACATGGTGTGGCTCATCAGCACGGTGCCCTGAAGGAGCGTGAGAAGTTTCAAAACAGCGCCACCTTGTGGTCAAAAGTTATAACAACATTTTCAAAAAGGCTAATAACCTTTGAATACATCTGCCTATTGAAATGCCACTGGTCTTAATAGATTCCCTGGGTCACGCTGAGAACATAGATACCAAGTTTGCCATATTTGGCCGAACTTCCTGTCCGCCATCTTGATTTTCAATCAAAACCTACTTTTTCGAACTCCTCCTAGACCGTTTGTCCGATTTTCACCAAAATCGAATCGTATCATCTCCACACTGTACCGACAAAAAGTTATGGAATTCGTGTTGATTCGTCAAACCGTTCTCGAATACCGCGCAAACAAATTTTACGTTGTGCCACAGCTACAGATTTAGTGCAAAAGTACTAAATCGCCCATAACTCCCAGACCATTTGTCCTAGACTCAAGTGTCTTACACCACTGTGATCCCTGGCTCAAGGCGGACAAAATGGCTATCTCCAATTTCAATGTAGGCCAGAAAAAAATGTCTGCTATGTCGAATTTTGTCCGAAACCTACTTTTGCGAACTAGTCCTAGGTTTTTCGCCAGATCGGAACCAAACCAGTCTAGGACATTTCTCTGGACTCTCTAGATCAATAATTATCGAAAAAAAGTTGAACTTTTGCATTTGGGTGGCTGTAACAGGGTCATTTAGAAAAGGGGCGTGGCAAAATACACTAAAAAGCCTATAAATCCCAATTGAAAACTCAGAACTTCACCAAAATTGATGAGCATATGTGTCAGAACATGGTGAGGAAGCATGCAGAGTTTCATGGAGATCGGACCATAGGTGGCGCTATAACTGGCAAAAAGCCTTCATTCTTATTAGGGGTTCAAGCATGAAATGCTGAAACCCTATTGTAATTGTAAGGATTCGTAAAACGCATCGTGCAGGCCAAACCGTAAGGCCTAGAGACGTGAAACCTGGCCAGATGGTAGGCCTCAATTTGGGGACAACCTATCAGAGTATGACCCCGAATGGCCCATAGGTGGCGCTACAGCAACCAAAAGTTCAAAATTGCTCATAACTCTTAGACCGTTTGTCCCAGGATCAAGTGTCTTATATCGTTGGAATCCTTGGCTCAAGGCGGACAAAATGGCTATCTCCGATTTTGATTTAGGCAGGGGAAATTTTTTGCTATGTCGAATTTTGTCCAAAACCTACCTTTGCGAACTAGTCCCTGGTTTTTCGCCCGATTGGAACCAAACCAGTCTAGGACAATTCTCTGGACTCTCTAGATCAATAATTGTCGAAAAAAAGTTGAACTTTTGCATGTGGGTGGCTGTAACAGGGTCATTTAGAAAAGGGGCGTGGCAAAATACACTAAAAAGCCTATAAATCCCAAATGAAAACTCAGAACATCACGAAAATCGCTGAGCATATGTGTCATGACATGGTGAACAAGCGTGCCGAGTTTCATGCAGATCGGACCATAGGTGGCGCTATAAATGGCAAAAAGGTTCCCTTATTATTAGGGGCCAAGCACAGAATGTGCGTAGGCACCTATTGTATCTGTTGGCGTACCAAAAATAATTCTTCTTTTTCTTCCGCTCTGGGAGTCTATGGCAGCCCATAGAACCGCTTGCGGGAAAGTTATGAAATTTGGCACACTGATAGAGGGCAGACTGAACAGTCACCATAGCAAATTTGGAGTCTCCAACTCATTCCCTCTAGCGCCACCAGCTGTCCAAATTTGCACTCATGTTTATGCTAATAACTTTTGAACCACAAGGGCTAGAAACAAAATTCCCATTTCTTCTGATTCCCTAGCTCAAGACGATTCGATCGCACCCTATGACGTCATTTTCCGTCATGGAAATTTGTCCGCCATTTTGAATTTTTCGAAAAATCTACTTTTTCGAACTCCTCCTAGGCCGTTGCTCCGATTTCCACGAAAATTGAACCAGATCATCTACAGACCATGCTGACAAAAAGTTATGGAATTCAAGTTGATTCGCTTAGCAATTTTCGAAAAAACCCACAAACAAATTTTACGTAGCGCTTGCGAAACCAGACGTAAGGCTGTATCTCCGCAACGCTTTATTGGATTCAGACCAAACTTGGCACATGTCATCACAAGCATGACCTGAGGCTACATGCTGCGTTTCGGCGCAGCGCCACCTACTGGTCCGGAGATATGAAAAATGGCTATTTTTGCTTATAACTTCTGAATAGTTTGCCCAAAAATCATCAAATTGGTCTCGTTAGATTCAGGCCAACATGCTGAGTCGACTGATATCCAATTTTACCATATCGGCCATTTTGGCTGTCGGCCATTTTGAATTTTGTGCTAAAATGCTGTATTTTAAGAACGCATGAATGGATTGTTACGAAACATGGTGTGGCTCATCAGCACGGTGCCCTGAAGGAGCGTGAGAAGTTTCAAAACAGCGCCACCTTGTGGTCAAAAGTTATAACAACATTTTCAAAAAGGCTAATAACCTTTGAATACATCTGCCTATTGAAATGCCACTGGTCTTAATAGATTCCCTGGGTCACGCTGAGAACATAGATACCAAGTTTGCCATATTTGGCCGAACTTCCTGTCCGCCATCTTGATTTTCAATCAAAACCTACTTTTTCGAACTCCTCCTAGACCGTTTGTCCGATTTTCACCAAAATCGAATCGTATCATCTCCACACTGTACCGACAAAAAGTTATGGAATTCGTGTTGATTCGTCAAACCGTTCTCGAATACCGCGCAAACAAATTTTACGTTGTGCCACAGCTACAGATTTAGTGCAAAAGTACTAAATCGCCCATAACTCCCAGACCATTTGTCCTAGACTCAAGTGTCTTACACCACTGTGATCCCTGGCTCAAGGCGGACAAAATGGCTATCTCCAATTTCAATGTAGGCCAGAAAAAATGTCTGCTATGTCGAATTTTGTCCGAAACCTACTTTTGCGAACTAGTCCTAGGTTTTTCGCCAGATCGGAACCAAACCAGTCTAGGACATTTCTCTGGACTCTCTAGATCAATAATTATCGAAAAAAAGTTGAACTTTTGCATTTGGGTGGCTGTAACAGGGTCATTTAGAAAAGGGGCGTGGCAAAATACACTAAAAAGCCTATAAATCCCAATTGAAAACTCAGAACTTCACCAAAATTGATGAGCATATGTGTCAGAACATGGTGAGGAAGCATGCAGAGTTTCATGGAGATCGGACCATAGGTGGCGCTATAACTGGCAAAAAGCCTTCATTCTTATTAGGGGTTCAAGCATGAAATGCTGAAACCCTATTGTAATTGTAAGGATTCGTAAAACGCATCGTGCAGGCCAAACCGTAAGGCCTAGAGACGTGAAACCTGGCCAGATGGTAGGCCTCAATTTGGGGACAACCTATCAGAGTATGACCCCGAATGGCCCATAGGTGGCGCTACAGCAACCAAAAGTTCAAAATTGCTCATAACTCTTAGACCGTTTGTCCCAGGATCAAGTGTCTTATATCGTTGGAATCCTTGGCTCAAGGCGGACAAAATGGCTATCTCCGATTTTGATTTAGGCAGGGGAAATTTTTTGCTATGTCGAATTTTGTCCAAAACCTACCTTTGCGAACTAGTCCCTGGTTTTTCGCCCGATTGGAACCAAACCAGTCTAGGACAATTCTCTGGACTCTCTAGATCAATAATTGTCGAAAAAAAGTTGAACTTTTGCATGTGGGTGGCTGTAACAGGGTCATTTAGAAAAGGGGCGTGGCAAAATACACTAAAAAGCCTATAAATCCCAAATGAAAACTCAGAACATCACGAAAATCGCTGAGCATATGTGTCATGACATGGTGAACAAGCGTGCCGAGTTTCATGCAGATCGGACCATAGGTGGCGCTATAAATGGCAAAAAGGTTCCCTTATTATTAGGGGCCAAGCACAGAATGTGCGTAGGCACCTATTGTATCTGTTGGCGTACCAAAAATAATTCTTCTTTTTCTTCCGCTCTGGGAGTCTATGGCAGCCCATAGAACCGCTTGCGGGAAAGTTATGAAATTTGGCACACTGATAGAGGGCAGACTGAACAGTCACCATAGCAAATTTGGAGTCTCCAACTCATTCCCTCTAGCGCCACCAGCTGTCCAAATTTGCACTCATGTTTATGCTAATAACTTTTGAACCACAAGGGCTAGAAACAAAATTCCCATTTCTTCTGATTCCCTAGCTCAAGACGATTCGATCGCACCCTATGACGTCATTTTCCGTCATGGAAATTTGTCCGCCATTTTGAATTTTTCGAAAAATCTACTTTTTCGAACTCCTCCTAGGCCGTTGCTCCGATTTCCACGAAAATTGAACCAGATCATCTACAGACCATGCTGACAAAAAGTTATGGAATTCAAGTTGATTCGCTTAGCAATTTTCGAAAAAACCCACAAACAAATTTTACGTAGCGCTTGCGAAACCAGACGTAAGGCTGTATCTCCGCAACGCTTTATTGGATTCAGACCAAACTTGGCACATGTCATCACAAGCATGACCTGAGGCTACATGCTGCGTTTCGGCGCAGCGCCACCTACTGGTCCGGAGATATGAAAAATGGCTATTTTTGCTTATAACTTCTGAATAGTTTGCCCAAAAATCATCAAATTGGTCTCGTTAGATTCAGGCCAACATGCTGAGTCGACTGATATCCAATTTTACCATATCGGCCATTTTGGCTGTCGGCCATTTTGAATTTTGTGCTAAAATGCTGTATTTTAAGAACGCATGAATGGATTGTTACGAAACATGGTGTGGCTCATCAGCACGGTGCCCTGAAGGAGCGTGAGAAGTTTCAAAACAGCGCCACCTTGTGGTCAAAAGTTATAACAACATTTTCAAAAAGGCTAATAACCTTTGAATACATCTGCCTATTGAAATGCCACTGGTCTTAATAGATTCCCTGGGTCACGCTGAGAACATAGATACCAAGTTTGCCATATTTGGCCGAACTTCCTGTCCGCCATCTTGATTTTCAATCAAAACCTACTTTTTCGAACTCCTCCTAGACCGTTTGTCCGATTTTCACCAAAATCGAATCGTATCATCTCCACACTGTACCGACAAAAAGTTATGGAATTCGTGTTGATTCGTCAAACCGTTCTCGAATACCGCGCAAACAAATTTTACGTTGTGCCACAGCTACAGATTTAGTGCAAAAGTACTAAATCGCCCATAACTCCCAGACCATTTGTCCTAGACTCAAGTGTCTTACACCACTGTGATCCCTGGCTCAAGGCGGACAAAATGGCTATCTCCAATTTCAATGTAGGCCAGAAAAAATGTCTGCTATGTCGAATTTTGTCCGAAACCTACTTTTGCGAACTAGTCCTAGGTTTTTCGCCAGATCGGAACCAAACCAGTCTAGGACATTTCTCTGGACTCTCTAGATCAATAATTATCGAAAAAAAGTTGAACTTTTGCATTTGGGTGGCTGTAACAGGGTCATTTAGAAAAGGGGCGTGGCAAAATACACTAAAAAGCCTATAAATCCCAATTGAAAACTCAGAACTTCACCAAAATTGATGAGCATATGTGTCAGAACATGGTGAGGAAGCATGCAGAGTTTCATGGAGATCGGACCATAGGTGGCGCTATAACTGGCAAAAAGCCTTCATTCTTATTAGGGGTTCAAGCATGAAATGCTGAAACCCTATTGTAATTGTAAGGATTCGTAAAACGCATCGTGCAGGCCAAACCGTAAGGCCTAGAGACGTGAAACCTGGCCAGATGGTAGGCCTCAATTTGGGGACAACCTATCAGAGTATGACCCCGAATGGCCCATAGGTGGCGCTACAGCAACCAAAAGTTCAAAATTGCTCATAACTCTTAGACCGTTTGTCCCAGGATCAAGTGTCTTATATCGTTGGAATCCTTGGCTCAAGGCGGACAAAATGGCTATCTCCGATTTTGATTTAGGCAGGGGAAATTTTTTGCTATGTCGAATTTTGTCCAAAACCTACCTTTGCGAACTAGTCCCTGGTTTTTCGCCCGATTGGAACCAAACCAGTCTAGGACAATTCTCTGGACTCTCTAGATCAATAATTGTCGAAAAAAAGTTGAACTTTTGCATGTGGGTGGCTGTAACAGGGTCATTTAGAAAAGGGGCGTGGCAAAATACACTAAAAAGCCTATAAATCCCAAATGAAAACTCAGAACATCACGAAAATCGCTGAGCATATGTGTCATGACATGGTGAACAAGCGTGCCGAGTTTCATGCAGATCGGACCATAGGTGGCGCTATAAATGGCAAAAAGGTTCCCTTATTATTAGGGGCCAAGCACAGAATGTGCGTAGGCACCTATTGTATCTGTTGGCGTACCAAAAATAATTCTTCTTTTTCTTCCGCTCTGGGAGTCTATGGCAGCCCATAGAACCGCTTGCGGGAAAGTTATGAAATTTGGCACACTGATAGAGGGCAGACTGAACAGTCACCATAGCAAATTTGGAGTCTCCAACTCATTCCCTCTAGCGCCACCAGCTGTCCAAATTTGCACTCATGTTTATGCTAATAACTTTTGAACCACAAGGGCTAGAAACAAAATTCCCATTTCTTCTGATTCCCTAGCTCAAGACGATTCGATCGCACCCTATGACGTCATTTTCCGTCATGGAAATTTGTCCGCCATTTTGAATTTTTCGAAAAATCTACTTTTTCGAACTCCTCCTAGGCCGTTGCTCCGATTTCCACGAAAATTGAACCAGATCATCTACAGACCATGCTGACAAAAAGTTATGGAATTCAAGTTGATTCGCTTAGCAATTTTCGAAAAAACCCACAAACAAATTTTACGTAGCGCTTGCGAAACCAGACGTAAGGCTGTATCTCCGCAACGCTTTATTGGATTCAGACCAAACTTGGCACATGTCATCACAAGCATGACCTGAGGCTACATGCTGCGTTTCGGCGCAGCGCCACCTACTGGTCCGGAGATATGAAAAATGGCTATTTTTGCTTATAACTTCTGAATAGTTTGCCCAAAAATCATCAAATTGGTCTCGTTAGATTCAGGCCAACATGCTGAGTCGACTGATATCCAATTTTACCATATCGGCCATTTTGGCTGTCGGCCATTTTGAATTTTGTGCTAAAATGCTGTATTTTAAGAACGCATGAATGGATTGTTACGAAACATGGTGTGGCTCATCAGCACGGTGCCCTGAAGGAGCGTGAGAAGTTTCAAAACAGCGCCACCTTGTGGTCAAAAGTTATAACAACATTTTCAAAAAGGCTAATAACCTTTGAATACATCTGCCTATTGAAATGCCACTGGTCTTAATAGATTCCCTGGGTCACGCTGAGAACATAGATACCAAGTTTGCCATATTTGGCCGAACTTCCTGTCCGCCATCTTGATTTTCAATCAAAACCTACTTTTTCGAACTCCTCCTAGACCGTTTGTCCGATTTTCACCAAAATCGAATCGTATCATCTCCACACTGTACCGACAAAAAGTTATGGAATTCGTGTTGATTCGTCAAACCGTTCTCGAATACCGCGCAAACAAATTTTACGTTGTGCCACAGCTACAGATTTAGTGCAAAAGTACTAAATCGCCCATAACTCCCAGACCATTTGTCCTAGACTCAAGTGTCTTACACCACTGTGATCCCTGGCTCAAGGCGGACAAAATGGCTATCTCCAATTTCAATGTAGGCCAGAAAAAATGTCTGCTATGTCGAATTTTGTCCGAAACCTACTTTTGCGAACTAGTCCTAGGTTTTTCGCCAGATCGGAACCAAACCAGTCTAGGACATTTCTCTGGACTCTCTAGATCAATAATTATCGAAAAAAAGTTGAACTTTTGCATTTGGGTGGCTGTAACAGGGTCATTTAGAAAAGGGGCGTGGCAAAATACACTAAAAAGCCTATAAATCCCAATTGAAAACTCAGAACTTCACCAAAATTGATGAGCATATGTGTCAGAACATGGTGAGGAAGCATGCAGAGTTTCATGGAGATCGGACCATAGGTGGCGCTATAACTGGCAAAAAGCCTTCATTCTTATTAGGGGTTCAAGCATGAAATGCTGAAACCCTATTGTAATTGTAAGGATTCGTAAAACGCATCGTGCAGGCCAAACCGTAAGGCCTAGAGACGTGAAACCTGGCCAGATGGTAGGCCTCAATTTGGGGACAACCTATCAGAGTATGACCCCGAATGGCCCATAGGTGGCGCTACAGCAACCAAAAGTTCAAAATTGCTCATAACTCTTAGACCGTTTGTCCCAGGATCAAGTGTCTTATATCGTTGGAATCCTTGGCTCAAGGCGGACAAAATGGCTATCTCCGATTTTGATTTAGGCAGGGGAAATTTTTTGCTATGTCGAATTTTGTCCAAAACCTACCTTTGCGAACTAGTCCCTGGTTTTTCGCCCGATTGGAACCAAACCAGTCTAGGACAATTCTCTGGACTCTCTAGATCAATAATTGTCGAAAAAAAGTTGAACTTTTGCATGTGGGTGGCTGTAACAGGGTCATTTAGAAAAGGGGCGTGGCAAAATACACTAAAAAGCCTATAAATCCCAAATGAAAACTCAGAACATCACGAAAATCGCTGAGCATATGTGTCATGACATGGTGAACAAGCGTGCCGAGTTTCATGCAGATCGGACCATAGGTGGCGCTATAAATGGCAAAAAGGTTCCCTTATTATTAGGGGCCAAGCACAGAATGTGCGTAGGCACCTATTGTATCTGTTGGCGTACCAAAAATAATTCTTCTTTTTCTTCCGCTCTGGGAGTCTATGGCAGCCCATAGAACCGCTTGCGGGAAAGTTATGAAATTTGGCACACTGATAGAGGGCAGACTGAACAGTCACCATAGCAAATTTGGAGTCTCCAACTCATTCCCTCTAGCGCCACCAGCTGTCCAAATTTGCACTCATGTTTATGCTAATAACTTTTGAACCACAAGGGCTAGAAACAAAATTCCCATTTCTTCTGATTCCCTAGCTCAAGACGATTCGATCGCACCCTATGACGTCATTTTCCGTCATGGAAATTTGTCCGCCATTTTGAATTTTTCGAAAAATCTACTTTTTCGAACTCCTCCTAGGCCGTTGCTCCGATTTCCACGAAAATTGAACCAGATCATCTACAGACCATGCTGACAAAAAGTTATGGAATTCAAGTTGATTCGCTTAGCAATTTTCGAAAAAACCCACAAACAAATTTTACGTAGCGCTTGCGAAACCAGACGTAAGGCTGTATCTCCGCAACGCTTTATTGGATTCAGACCAAACTTGGCACATGTCATCACAAGCATGACCTGAGGCTACATGCTGCGTTTCGGCGCAGCGCCACCTACTGGTCCGGAGATATGAAAAATGGCTATTTTTGCTTATAACTTCTGAATAGTTTGCCCAAAAATCATCAAATTGGTCTCGTTAGATTCAGGCCAACATGCTGAGTCGACTGATATCCAATTTTACCATATCGGCCATTTTGGCTGTCGGCCATTTTGAATTTTGTGCTAAAATGCTGTATTTTAAGAACGCATGAATGGATTGTTACGAAACATGGTGTGGCTCATCAGCACGGTGCCCTGAAGGAGCGTGAGAAGTTTCAAAACAGCGCCACCTTGTGGTCAAAAGTTATAACAACATTTTCAAAAAGGCTAATAACCTTTGAATACATCTGCCTATTGAAATGCCACTGGTCTTAATAGATTCCCTGGGTCACGCTGAGAACATAGATACCAAGTTTGCCATATTTGGCCGAACTTCCTGTCCGCCATCTTGATTTTCAATCAAAACCTACTTTTTCGAACTCCTCCTAGACCGTTTGTCCGATTTTCACCAAAATCGAATCGTATCATCTCCACACTGTACCGACAAAAAGTTATGGAATTCGTGTTGATTCGTCAAACCGTTCTCGAATACCGCGCAAACAAATTTTACGTTGTGCCACAGCTACAGATTTAGTGCAAAAGTACTAAATCGCCCATAACTCCCAGACCATTTGTCCTAGACTCAAGTGTCTTACACCACTGTGATCCCTGGCTCAAGGCGGACAAAATGGCTATCTCCAATTTCAATGTAGGCCAGAAAAAATGTCTGCTATGTCTAATTTTGTCCGAAACCTACTTTTGCGAACTAGTCCTAGGTTTTTCGCCAGATCGGAACCAAACCAGTCTAGGACATTTCTCTGGACTCTCTAGATCAATAATTATCGAAAAAAAGTTGAACTTTTGCATTTGGGTGGCTGTAACAGGGTCATTTAGAAAAGGGGCGTGGCAAAATACACTAAAAAGCCTATAAATCCCAATTGAAAACTCAGAACTTCACCAAAATTGATGAGCATATGTGTCAGAACATGGTGAGGAAGCATGCAGAGTTTCATGGAGATCGGACCATAGGTGGCGCTATAACTGGCAAAAAGCCTTCATTCTTATTAGGGGTTCAAGCATGAAATGCTGAAACCCTATTGTAATTGTAAGGATTCGTAAAACGCATCGTGCAGGCCAAACCGTAAGGCCTAGAGACGTGAAACCTGGCCAGATGGTAGGCCTCAATTTGGGGACAACCTATCAGAGTATGACCCCGAATGGCCCATAGGTGGCGCTACAGCAACCAAAAGTTCAAAATTGCTCATAACTCTTAGACCGTTTGTCCCAGGATCAAGTGTCTTATATCGTTGGAATCCATGGCTCAAGGCGGACAAAATGGCTATCTCCGATTTTGATTTTGGCAGGGGAAATGTTTTGCTATGTCGAATTTTGTCCAAAACCTACCTTTGCGAACTAGTCCCTGGTTTTTCGCCCGATTGGAACCAAACCAGTCTAGGACAATTCTCTGGACTCTCTAGATCAATAATTGTCGAAAAAAAGTTGAACTTTTGCATTTGGGTGGCTGTAACAGGGTCATTTAGAAAAGGGGCGTGGCAAAATACACTAAAAAGCCTATAAATCCCAAATGAAAACTCAGAACATCACGAAAATCGCTGAGCATATGTGTCATGACATGGTGAACAAGCGTGCCGAGTTTCATGCAGATCGGACCATAGGTGGCGCTATAAATGGCAAAAAGTTTCCTTATTATTAGGGGCCAAGCACAGAATGTGCGTAGGCACCTATTGTATCTGTTGGCGTACCAAAAATAATTCTTCTTTTTCTTCCGCTCTGGGAGTCTATGGCAGCCCATAGAACCGCTTGCGGGAAAGTTATGAAATTTGGCACACTGATAGAGGGCAGACTGAACAGTCACCATAGCAAATTTGGAGTCTCCAACTCATTCCCTCTAGCGCCACCAGCTGTCCAAATTTGCACTCATGTTTATGCTAATAACTTTTGAACCACAAGGGCTAGAAACAAAATTCCCATTTCTTCTGATTCCCTAGCTCAAGACGATTCGATCGCACCCTATGACGTCATTTTCCGTCATGGAAATTTGTCCGCCATTTTGAATTTTTCGAAAAATCTACTTTTTCGAACTCCTCCTAGGCCGTTGCTCCGATTTTCACGAAAATTGAACCAGATCATCTACAGACCATGCCGACAAAAAGTTATGGAATTCAAGTTGATTCGCTTAGCAATTTTCGAAAAAACCCACAAACAAATTTTACGTAGCGCTTGCGAAACCAGACGTAAGGCTGTATCTCCGCAACGCTTTATTGGATTCAGACCAAACTTGGCACATGTCATCACAAGCATGACCTGAGGCTACATGCTGCGTTTCGGCGCAGCGCCACCTACTGGTCCGGAGATATGAAAAATGGCTATTTTTGCTTATAACTTCTGAATAGTTTGCCCAAAAATCATCAAATTGGTCTCGATAGATTCAGGCCAACATGCTGAGTCGACTGATATCCAATTTGACCATATCGGCCATTTTGGCTGTCGGCCATTTTGAATTTTGTGCTAAAATGCTGTATTTTAAGAACGCATGAATGGATTGTTCCGAAACATGGTGTGGCTCATCAGCATGATGCCCTGAAGGAGCGTGAGAAGTTTTGAAACAGCGCCACCTTGTGGTCAAAAGTTATAACAACATTTCCAAAAAGGCTAATAACCTTTGAATACATCTGCCTATTGAAATGCCACTGGTCTTAATAGATTCCCTGGGTCACGCTGAGAACATAGATACCAAGTTTGCCATATTTGGCCGAACTTCCTGTCCGCCATCTTGATTTTCAATCAAAACCTACTTTTTCGAACTCCTCCTAGACCGTTTGTCCGATTTTCACCAAAATCGAATCGTATCATCTCCACACTGTACCGACAAAAAGTTATGGAATTCGTGTTGATTCGTCAAACCGTTCTCGAATACCGCGCAAACAAATTTTACGTTGTGCCACAGCTACAGATTTAGTGCAAAAGTACTAAATCGCACATAACTCCCAGACCATTTGTCCTAGACTCAAGTGTCTTACACCACTGTGATCCCTGGCTCAAGGCGGACAAAATGGCTATCTCCGATTTTGATTTAGGCAGGGGGAATTTTTTGCTATGTCGAATTTTGTCCAAAACCTACCTTTGCGAACTAGTCCCTGGTTTTTCGCCCGATTGGAACCAAACCAGTCTAGGACAATTCTCTGGACTCTCTAGATCAATAATTATCGAAAAAAAGTTGAACTTTTGCATTTGGGTGGCTGTAACAGGGTCATTTAGAAAAGGGGCGTGGCAAAATACACTAAAAAGCCTATAAATCCCAATTGAAAACTCAGAACTTCACCAAAATTGATGAGCATATGTGTCAGAACATGGTGAGGAAGCATGCAGAGTTTCATGGAGATCGGAGCATAGGTGGCGCTATAACTGGCAAAAAGCCTTCATTCTTATTAGGGGTTCAAGCATGAAATGCTGAAACCCTATTGTAATTGTAAGGATTCGTAAAACGCATCGTGCAGGCCAAACCGTAAGGCCTAGAGACGTGAAACCTGGCCAGATGGTAGGCCTCAATTTGGGGACAACCTATCAGAGTATGACCCCGATTGGCCCATAGGTGGCGCTACAGCAAGCAAAAGTTCAAAATTGCTCATAACTCTTAGACCGTTTGTCCCAGGATCAAGTGTCTTATATCGTTGGAATCCTTGGCTCAAGGCGGACAAAATGGCTATCTCCGATTTTGATTTAGGCAGGGGAAATTTTTTGCTATGTCGAATTTTGTCCAAAACCTACCTTTGCGAACTAGTCCCTGGTTTTTTGCCCGATTGGAACCAAACCAGTCTAGGACAATTCTCTGGACTCTCTAGATCAATAATTGTCGAAAAATTGAACCAGATCATCTACAGACCATGCCGACAAAAAGGTATGGAATTCAAGTTGATTCGCTTAGCAATTTTCGAAAAAACCCACAAACTAATTTTAAGTAGCGCTTGCGAAACCAGACGTAAGGCTGTATCTCCGCAACGCTTTATTGGATTCAGACCAAACTTGGCACATGTCATCACAAGCATGACCTGAGGCTACATGCTGCGTTTCGGCGCAGCGCCACCTACTGGTCCGGAGATATGAAAAATGGCTATTTTTGCTTATAACTTCTGAACATTTTGTCCAAAAATCATAAAATTGGTCTCGTTAGATTCAGGGCAACATGCCGAGTCGACTGATATCAAATTTTACCATATCGGCCGTTTTGACTTTCGGCCATTTTGAATTTTGTGCTAAAATGCTGTATTTTAAGAACGCATGAACGGATTGTTACGAAACTCGGTATGGGTCATCAGCACGATGTTCTGAAGGAGCTTGAGAAGTTTTGAAACAGCGCCACCTAGTGGTGAATTTTATTTTTCAAATGCTTATAACTTTGGGTGTGGTCGACTTATTTTCACCAATCTCATCTCATTAGACTCCTGAATCCTTGCCGAGTCCAACGATACCAAATATGCTAGGTTTCGCCTTACGGTTTGTGTAGCGTTGTGATTTAGCCCTTAAAAAACATTAGGCGATATCTTCGAAACCGTTTGTCCGATCGAGACGAAACCACCGTCAGAAGTTTGGAATCATAGCTTGTTAACTAAACGTTAAGGCCCAAATGTGAAAATATTGATGTCTAGAGGTAGTAAATTCCAATTAAAGTCATGTGTCAGTCATTTTTTACGTGTTTTTTCATATAAATGTCTATAACTCCGAAGATAATTGAGATATTTTCACCAAAATCGACACACATATGTATGGGCTCACTCTGAGGACACATACAAAAAATGGTGGGACTGAGCCTCTTGGTGGCGCTATAATAGAACAAAACATGAAATTCCCATTGACTTCCATACAATTTTGTGAAATAAAATGCTATACTAAACAAATGCATTGGTTTAATATTACGAAACTCAGATTGTGTCATCAGCACCATCCCCTGAAGGTACCCAAAATATTTCGAGACAGCGCCACCTAGTGGTCAAAAGTTGTAACAAAATTTCCAAAAAGGCTAATAACTTTTGAATAAATCTGGCTATTGAAATGCTTAATAGATTCCTTGGGTCAAGCCGAGAACATAGATACCAAGTTTTCCTTATTTGGCCAAACTTCCTGTCCGCCATCTTGATTTTCAGTCAAAACCTACTTTTTCAAACTCCTCCTAGACCGTTTGTCCGATTTTCACCAAGATCTAATCGTATCATCTCCAGACCGTGCCGACTAAAAGTTATGGATTTCTTGTCGATAGACGAAACCATTTTCGTATAGCGCAGCAGCAAAGTTGAGGCATGATGCCAATAGCACTATTCAGGCTTTATCTCTGCAATGCCTTGACATATTGACAACAAACTTTGTATGTGACATTGTCACTTCACTCTGACCACATCAGTTTTGTAACTGCGCCACCTACTTGTCGAAAGTGATAATCAATTAAATTATATTTTTAATTACTGTTTCTATGATTTTTCAGCCATTTCGTCTAAAATCCTCTTTAAATGTCTGTAATTGCTCATTGTTGCAGTTGATCTGACACCTTCAGCCATGTCTTGTCGTCTTATTCTGCTTGGCCCCGGTAATGGCTGCTTGCAGCTATATTTATTAGGGGCCAAGCACCGAAGGTGCGGAGGCACCTATTGTTTTCGTTCGCGTTCTTATTATTATTAGGGGCCAAGCACCGAAGGTGCGGAGCCACCTATTGTTTTTGTTCGCGTTCTTATTATTATTATTATTATTAGGGGCCAAGCACCGAAGGTGCGTAGGCACCTATTGTATCTGTTCCCGTTCTTATTATTATTATTCTTCATTTTTCCGACTGGGAGTCTATGGCAGCCCATAGAACCGCTTGCGGGAAAGTTATGAAATTTGGCACACTGATAGAGGAGGGTCTGACCTATCAGCATAGCAAATTTGGAGTCTCCAAGTCATTACCTCTAGCGCCACCAACTGTCCAAAGTTGCACTCATGTTTATGCTAATAACTTTTGAACCACATGGGCTAGAAACAAATTTATTTTTTTCTCTGATTCCTTAGCTCAAGCCGATTCGATTGCACCCTATGACGTCATTTTCCGTCATGAAAATTTTTCCGCCATTTTGAATTTTCCGAAAAACCTACTTTTTCGAACTCCTCCTAGGCCGTTACTCCGATTTTCACGAAATTTGAACCAGATCATCTCCAGACCATGCCGACAAAAAGTTATGGAATTCAAGTTGATTCTCTTAACCGTTTTCGATAAACCCACGAAGAAATTTTACGTAGCGCTTGCGAAAACAGACATAAGGCTGTATCTCCGCAACGCTTTATCAGATTCAGACCAATCTTGGTACATGTCATCACAAGCATGACCTGAGGCTACATGCTGCGTTTCGGCGCAGTGCCACCTACTGGTCCGGAGATATGACAAATGGATGTTTTTGCTTATAACTTCTGAACAGTTTGTCCAAAAATCATAAAATCAGTCTCGTTAGATTCAGGGCAACATGCCGAGTCGACTGATATCCAATTTTCCCAGATCAGCCATTTTGGCTGTCGGCCATTTTGAATTATGCGCTAAAATGCTGTATTTTATGAACGCGTGAACGTATCGTTACAAAACTCGGAATGGATCATCAGCACGATGCCCTGAAGGAGCCTGAGAAGTTTCGGAACAGCGCCACCTAGTGGTGAATTTTTTTCCCCAAATGCTTCCAAATGCTTATAACTTTGGGTGTGGTCGACTTATTTTCACGAGACTCATCTCATTAGACTCCTGAATCGTTGCCAAGTCCCACGATACCAAACATGCTAGGTTTCGCCTTACGGTTTGTGTAGCGTTGTGATTTAGCGCTTAAAAAACATCTGGCTATATCTTCGAAACCGCTTGTCCGATCGAGACGAAACCACCGTCAGAAGTTTGGAAACATAGGTCGATAGCTATACGCCAATGCCCAAATGCGAAAATATTGAAGTTTAGGGGTAGTAAATTCCAAACAAAGTCATGTGTCAGTCATTTTTTACGTGTTTTTTCATATAAATGCCTATAACTCTGAAACGAATTGAGATATTTTCACCAAAACTGACACACATATGTATGGGCTCACTCTGAGGACACGTAAAAAAAATGGTGGGACTGAGCCTCTTGGTGGCGCTATAACAGAACAAAACATGAAATTCCCATTGACTTCAATACAGTTTTGTGAAATAAAATTCTATACTAAACAAATGCATTGGTGTAATATTACAAAACTCAGAATGTGCCATCAGCTCCATCCCCTGAAGGTACCCAAAATATTTCGAGACAGCGCCTCCTAGTGGTCAAAAGTTATAACAAAATTTCCAAAAAGGCTAATAACTTTTGAATATATCTGGCTATTGAAATGCCACTGGTCTTAATAGATTCCCTGGGTCAAGCCGAGAACATAGATACCAAGTTTTCCTTATTTGGCCAAACTTCCTGTCCGCCATCTTGATTTTCCTTCAAAACCTACTTTTTCGAACTCCTCCTAGACCGTTTGTCCGATTTTCACCAAAATCGAATCGTATCATCTCCAGACCGTGCCGACTAAAAGTTATGGATTTCGTGTCGATAGACGAAACCGTTTTCGTATAGCGCAGCAGCAAAGTTGAGGCATGATGCCAAAAGAACTATTAAGGCTTTATCTCTGCAATCCCTTGAAATATTGACACCAAACTTTGTATGTGTCATTGTCACTTCACTCTGACCACATCACATCAGTTTTGTAACTGCTCCACCTATTGGTCGAAAGTGATAATCCAATAAATCATATTTTTAATTATTGTTTCTATACTTTTTCAGGCATTTTGCCTAAAATTCTCTCTAAATGTCTTTAATTGCTCATTGTTGCAGTTGGTCTGACACCTTCAGCCATGTTGGCATATCCTGTCATCTGCTTGCGCTTGGCCCCGATAATTGCTGCTTGCAGCTATATTTAGGGGCCAAGCACCGAAGGTGCGGAGGCACCTATTGTATCCGTTCGCGTTCTTATTATTAGGGGCCAAGCACCGAAGGTGCGGAGGCACCTATTGTATCCGTTCGCGTTCTTATTATTAGGGGCCAAGCACCGAAGGTGCGGAGCCACCTATTGTTTTTGTTCGCGTTCTTATTATTAGGGGCCAAGCACCGAAGGTGCGGAGGCACCTATTGTATCCGTTCCGTTTCTTATTATTATTATTATTAGGGGCCAAGCACCGAAGGTGCGGAGGCACCTATTGTATCTGTTCCCGTTCTTATTATTATTCTTCCTTCTTCCGACTGGGTGTCTATGGCAGCCCATAGAACCGATTGCGGGAAAGTTGTAATGGTTTGACATTCTGATAGAGGACAGTCCCATCATTAAATACACCAATTTTGGTGTGTCTAAGTCATTCCCTCTAGCGCCACCACCTGTCCAAAATTTCACTTTTATTTTGCTAATAACTTTTGAACCGTAAGGCCAATCAGCGAAATTCTTTTTTCCTCTGATTCCTGAGCTCATGGCGATTCGATTGCACCCTATGACGTCATTTTCCGTCATAAAAATATGGCCGCCATCTTGAATTTTCAAAAAAAGCTACTTTTTCGAACTCGTCCTAGACGGTTTGTCCGATTTGCACGAAAATTGAACCAGATCATCTTCAGGTAGTGCTGACAAAAAGTTATGGAATTCAAATTGATTCGTCAAACAGTTTTCGATAAACGCACGAATACATTTTACGTAGCGCTAGCAAAAACAGTCGTAAGGCCATATCTCCGCAACGGTTTATCGTATTCAGACCAAACTTGGCACTTGTACTCACAAGCATGACCTGAGGCTACATGCTGTGTTTCGGCGCAGCGCCACCTACTGGTCCGGAGATATGAAAAATGGCTATTTTTGCTTATAACTTCTGAACAGTTTGTCCAAAAATCATAAAATTGGTCTCGTTAGATTCAGGGCAACATGCCGAGTCGACTGATGTCCAATTTGACCATATCGGTCAATTTGGCTGTCGGCCATTTTGAATTTTGTGCTAAAATTCTGTATTTTATGACCGCATGAACGGATTGTTACGAAACGTGGTATGGGTCATCAGCACAATGCCCTGAATGAGCCTGAGAAGTTTCGAAACAGCGCCACCTAGTGGTGAATTATTTTTTTCAAATGCTTATAACTTTGGGTGTGGTCAACTTATTTTCACGAAACTCATCTTTTTAGACTCCTGAATCGTTGCCGAGTCCTACGATACCAAACATGCTAGGTTTCGCCTTACGGTTTGTGTAGCGTTGTGATTTAGCGCTTAAAAAACATTTGGCTATATCTTTGAAACCGCTAGTCCGATCGAGACGAAACCACCGTCAGAAGTTTGGAAACATAGGTCGATAGCTACACGCCAATGCCCAAATGCGAAAATATTGATGTTTAGGGGTACTAATTTCCAATCAAAGTCATGTGTCAGTCATTTTTTACGTGTTTTTTCATATAAATGTCTATAACTCCGAAGTGAATTGAGATATTTTCACCAAAATTGACACACATATGTATGGGCTCACTCTGAGGACACGTAAAAAAAATTGTGGGACTGAGCCTCTTGGTGGCGCTATAATAGAACAAAACATGAAATTCCCATTGACTTCAATACAGTTTTGTGAAATAAAATGCTATACTAAACAAATGCATTGGTGTAATATTACGAAACTCAAAATGTGCCATCAGCACCATTCCCTGAAGGTACCCAAAATATTTCAAGACAGTGCCACCTAGTGGTCAAAAGTTATAACAACATTTCCATAAAGGCTAATAACTTTTGAATAAATCTGACTACTGAAATGCCACTGGTCTTAATAGATTCCTTGGGTCAAGCCGAGAACATAGATACCAAGTTTTCCTTATTTGGCCAAACTTCCTGTCCGCCATCTTGATTTTCATTCAAAACCTACTTTTTCGAACTCCTCCTAGACCGTTTGTCCGATTTTCACCAAAATCGAATCGTATCATCTCCAGACTGTGCTGACTAAAAGTTATGGATTTCGTGTCTATAGACGAAACCGTTTTCGTATAGCGTAGCAGCAAACTTGAGGCATGATGCTAAAAGCACTATTCAGGCTTTATCTCTGCAATGCCTTGACATATTGACACCAAACTTTGTATGTGTCATTGTCACTTCACTCTGACCACATCACATCACATTTGTAACTGCGCCACCTATTGGTCGAAAGTGATAATCCATTAAATCATATTTTGAATGACTTTTTATATGATTTTTCAGCCATTTCGCCTAAAATCCTCTTTAAATGTATTTAATTGCTCATTGTTGCAGATGGTCTGACACCTTCAGCCATGTTGGCATATCCTGTCATCTGCTTGCGCTTGGCCCCGATAATTGCTGCTTGCAGCTATATTTAGGGGCCAAGCACCGAAGGTGCGGAGGCACCTATTGTATCCGTTCGCGTTCTTATTAGGGGCCAAGCACCGAAGGTGCGGAGGCACCTATTGTTTTTGTTCCGGTTCTTATTATTATTATTATTATTATTATTATTCTTCTTCTTCTTCTTCCGCCATGGGAGTCTATGGCAGCCCATAGAACCGCTTGCGGGAAAGTTATGAAATTTGGCACAATGATAGAGGACAGTCCAAAAAGTCACCATACCAAATTTGGTGTCTTAAAACCAATCCCTCTAGCGCCACCACCTGTCCAAAGTTTCACTTTTATTTTGCTAATAACTTTTGAAGCGTAAGGCCAATCAACAAAATTCTTTTTTCCTCTGATTCCTGAGCTCATGCTGATTCGATTGCACCCTATGACGTCATTTTCCGGCTTATAAATATGGCCGCCATTTTGAATGTGCTGAAAAAGCTACTTTTTCGAACTCGTCCTAGACGGTTTGTCCGATTTGCACGAAAATTGAACCAGATCATCTTCAGGCAGTGCTGACAAAAAGTTATGGAATTCAAATTGATTCGTCAAACCGTTTTCGATAAATGCTCGAACAAATTTTACGTAGCACCTGCAAAAACAGTCGTAAGGCTGTATCTCTGCAACGGTTTATCGTATTCAGACCAAACTTGGTACATGTCATCACAAGCATGACCTGAGGCTACATACTGCGTTTCGGCGCAGCGCCACCTACTGGTCCGGAGATATGAAAAATGGCTATTTTTGCTTATAACTTCTGAACAATTTGTCCAAAAATCATAAAATTGGTCTCGTTAGATTCAGGGCAACATGCCGAGTCGACTGATATCAAATTTTACCATATCGGCCATTTTGACTGTCGGCCATTTTGAATTTTGTGATAAAATGCTGTATTTTAAGAACGCATGAACGGATTGTTACGAAACTTGGTATGGGTCATCAGCACGATGTTCTGAAGGAGCGTGAGAAGTTTCGAAACAGCGCCACCTAGTGGTCAAAAGTTATAACGACATTTCCAAAAAGGCTAATAACTTTTGAATAAATCTGGCTACTGAAATGCCACTGGTCTTATTAGATTCCTTGGGTCAAGCCGAGAACATAGATACCAAGTTTACCTTATTTGGCCAAACTTCCTGTCCGCCATCTTGATTTTCATTCAAAACCTACTTTTTCAAACTCCTCCTAGACCGTTTGTCCGATTTTCACCAAAATCGAATCGTATCATCTCCAGACCGTGCCGACTAAAAGTTATGGATTTCGTGTGGATAGACCAAACCGTTTTCGTATAGCGCAGCAGCAAAGTTGAGGCATGATGCTAATAGCACTATTCAGGCTTTATCTCTGCAATCCCTTGAAATATTGACACCAAACTTTGTATGTGTCATTGTCACTTCACTCTGACCACATCACATCAGTTTTGTAACTGCGCCACCTATTGGTCGAAAGTGATAATGCATTAAATCATATTTTTATTGACTGTTTCTATGATTTTTCAGCCATTTCGTCTAAAATCCTCTTTAAATGTCTTTAATTGCTCATTGTTGCAGTTGGTCTGACACCTTCAGCCATGTTGGCATATCCTGTCATCTACTTGCGCTTGGCCCCGGTAATGGCTGCTTGCAGCTATATTTATTATTATTCTTCTTCTTCTTCTTCTTCTTCTTCCGCTCTTGGAGTCTATGGCAGCCCATAGAACCGATTGCGGGAAAGTTGTTTTGGTTTGACATTCTGATAGAGCACAGTCCCAACATTAAATACACCAATTTTGGTGTTTCTAAGTCATTCCCTCTAGCGCCACCACCTGTCCAAAGTTTCACTTTTATTTTGCTAATAACTTTTGAACTGTAAGGCCAATCAACAAAATTATTTTTTCCTCTGATTCCTGAGCTCATGCCGATTCGATTGCATCCTATGACTTCATTTTCTGTAATAAAAATATGGCCGCCATTTTGATTCATTCGAAAAACCTACTTTTTCGAACTCGTCCTAGACGGTTTGTCCGATTTGCACGAAAATTGAACCAGATCATCTTCAGGCAGTGCTGACCAAAAGTTATGGAATTCAAATTGATTCGTCAAACCGTTTTCAATAAACGCACGAACAAATTTTACGTAGCGCCTGCAAAAAAAGTCGTAAGGCTGTATCTCTGCAACGGTTTATCGTATTCAGACCAAACTTGGTACATGTCATCACAAGCATGACCTGAGGCTACATGCTGCGTTTCGGCGCAGCGCCACCTACTGGTCCGGAGATATGAAAAATGGCTATTTTTGCTTATAACTTCTGAACAGTTTGTCCAAAAATCATAAAATTGGTCTCGTTAGATTCAGGGCGACATGCCGAGTCGACTGATATCCAATTTTACCATATCGGCCATTTTGACTGTCGGCCATTTTGAATTATGTGCTAAAATGCTGTATTTTATGAACGCATGAACGGATTGTTACGAAACTTGGCATGGGTCATCAGCACGATGTCCTGAAGGAGTGTGAGAAGATTCGAAACAGCGCCACCTAGTGGGGAATTTTTTTTTTCAAATGCTTATAACTTTGGGTGCGGTCGACTTATTTTCACGAGACTCATCTAATTAGACTCCTGAAACCTTGCCGAGTCCTACGATACCAAACATGCTAGGTTTCGCCTTACGGTTTGTGTAGCGTTGTGATTTAGCGCTTAAAAAACATTAGGCTATATCTTCGAAACCGCTTGTCCGATCGAGACGAAACCACCGTCAGAAGTTTGGAAACATAGGTCGATAGCTATACGCCAATGCCCAAATGCGAAAATATTGATGTTTAGGGGTAGTAAAATTCAAACAAAGTCATGTGTCAGTCATTTTTTACGTGTTTTTTCATATAAATGTTTATAACTCTAAAGCAAATTGAGATATTTTCACCAAAACTGACACACATATGTATGGGCTCACTCTGAGGACACGTAAAAAAAATTGTGGGACTGAGCCTCTTGGTGGCGCTATAATAGAACAAAACATGAAATTCCCATTGACTTCAATACAGTTTTGTGAGATAAAATGCTATTTTCATTCAAAACCTACTTTTTCGAACTCCTCCCACACCGTTTGTCCGATTTTCACCAAAATCGAATCGTATCATCCCCAGACTGTGCCGACTAAAAGTTATGGATTTCGTGTCAATTGACGAAACCGTTTTCGTATAGCGCAGCAGCAAATTTGAGGCATGATGCTAATAGCACTATTCAGGCTTTATCTCTGCAATGCCTTGACATATTGACACCAAACTTTGTATGTGTCATTGTCTCCTCACTCTGACCACATCACATCAGTTTTGTAACTGCGCCACCTATTTGTCGAAAGTGATAATCCATTAAATCATATTTTTAATTACTGTTTCTATGATTTTTCAGCCATTTCGTCTAAAATCCTCTTTAAATGTCTTTAATTGCTCATTGTTGCAGTTGGTCTGACACTTTCAGACATGTCGGCATGTCTTGTCGTCTTATTCTGCTTGGCCCCGGTAATTGCTGCTTGCAGCTATATTTATTAGGGGCCAAGCACCGAAGGTGCGGAGGCACCTATTGTGTTTGTTCCGGTTCTTATTAGGGGCCAAGCACCGAAGGTGCGGAGGCACCTATTGTTTTTGTTCCCGTTCTTATTATTATTATTATTATTATTATTCTTCCTTCTTCCGACTGGGAGTCTATGGCAGCCCATAGAACCAATCGCGGGAAAGTTGTAATGATTTGACATTCTAATAGAGGACAGTCCCAACATTAAATACACCAATTTTGGTGTGTCAAAGTCTTTCCCTCTAGCGCCACCAACTGTCCAAAGTTGCACTCATGTTTATGCTAATAACTTTTGAACCACAAGGGCTAGAAACAAAATTCTTTTTTCCTCTGATTTCTGAGCTCATGACGATTCGAATGCACCATATGACGTCATTTTTCGTCATAAAAAATTTTACGCCATTTTGAATTTTCCGAAAAACCTACTTTTTCTAACTCCTCCTAGGCCGTTGGTCCAATTTCCACGAAAATTGAATCAGATCATCTTCAGACCATGCCGACAAAAAGTTATGGAATTCGTGTTGATTCATCAAACCGTTCTCGAATACCGCGCAAACAAATTTTACGTATCGCTTGTGAAAACAGTCGTAGGGCTGTATCTCCGCAACGGTTTATCGTATTCAGACCAAACTTGGTACATCTCATCACAGGCATGACCTGAGCCTACATGCTGCGTTTCGGCGCAGTGCCACCTACTGGTCCAGAGATATGAAAAATGGCTGTTTTTGCTTATAACTTCTGAATGGTTTGTCCAAAAATCATAAAAGTGGTCTTGTTAGATTCAGGGCATCATGCTGAGTCGACTGATATCCAATTTTCCCAGATCAGCCATTTTGGCTGTCGGCCATTTTGAATTATGTGCTAAAATGCTGTATTTTAGGAATGCATGAACCTATTGTTACGAAACTCGGTATGGGTCATCAGCACGATGTCCTGAAGGAGCCTGAGAAGTTTCGAAACAGTGCCATCTAGTGGTGAATTTTTTTCCCCAAATGCTTCCAAATGCTTCTAACTTTGGGTGTGGTCAACTTATTTTCACAGGACTCATCTCTTTAGACTCCTGAATCGTTGCCGAGTCCAACGATACCAAACATGTTAGGTTTCGCCTTATGGTTTGTGTAGCGTTGTGATTTAGCGCTTAAAAAACATTTGGCTATATCTTTGAAACCGCTTGTCCGATCGAGACGAAACCACCTTCAGAAGTTTGGAAACATAGGTCGATAGCTATACGCCAATGCCCAAATGCAAAAATATTGATGTTTAGGGGTAGTAAATTCCAAACAAAGTCATGTGTCAGTCATTTTTTATGTGTTTTTTCATATAAATGTCTATAACTCCGAAGCGAATTGAGATATTTTCACCAAAATTGACACAAATATGCATGGGCTCACTCTGAGGACACATTAAAAAAATGGTGTGACTGAGCCTCTTGGTGGCGCTATAACAGAACAAAACATGAAATTCCCATTGACTTCAATACAGTTTTGTGAAATAAAATGCTATACTAAACAAATGCATTGGTGTAATATTACGAAACTCAGAATGTGCCATCAGCTCCATCCCCTAAAGGTACCCAAAATATTTCGAGACAGCGCCACCTAGTGGTCAAAAGTTATAACAAAATTTCCAAAAAGGCTAATAACTTTTGAATAAGTTGGCCTATTGTAATGCAACTGGTCTTAATAGATTCCTTGGGTCAAGACGAGAACATAGATACCAAGGTTTCCTTATTTGGCCTAGCTTCCTGTCCGCCATTTTGATTTTCAGTCAAAACCTACTTTTTCGAACTCCTCCTAGACCGTTTGTCCGATTTTCACCAAAATCGAATCGTATCATCTCCAGACTGTGCTGACTAAAAGTTATGGATTTCGTGTCTATAGACGAAACCGTTTTCGTATAGCGTAGCAGCAAAGTTGAGGCATGATGCTAAAAGCACTATTCAGGCTTTATCTCTGCAATGCCTTGACATATTGACACCAAACTTTATATGTGTCATTGTCACTTCACTCTGACCACATCACATCAGTTTTGTAACTGCGCCACCTATTGGTCGAAAGTGATAATCCATTAAATCATATTTTGAATGACTTTTTATATGATTTTTCAGCCATTTCACATAAAATCCTCTTTAAATGTATTTAATTGCTCATTGTTGCAGTTGGTCTGACACCTTCAGCCATGTTGGCATATCCTGTCGTCTGCTTGCGCTTGGCCCCGATAATTGCTGCTTGCAGCTATATTTATTATTATTATTATTATTATTATTCTTCTTCCGACTGGGCGTCTATGGCAGCCCATAGAACCGATTGCGGGAAAGTTGTTTTGGTTTGACATTCTGATAGAGGACAGTCCCAACATTAAATACACCAATTATTGTGTTTCTAAGTCATTCCCTCTAGCGCCACCACCTGTCCAAAGTTTCACTTTTATTTTGCTAATAACTTTTGAACCGTAAGGCCAATCAACAAAATTCTTTTTTCCTCTTATTTCTGAGCTCATGCCGATTCGATTGCACCCTATGACGTCATTTTCCGTCATATAAATATGGCCGCCATTTTTAATTTTCTGAAAAAGCTACTTTTTCGAACTCGTCCTAGACGGTTTGTCCGATTTGCACGAAAATTGAACCAGATCATCTTCAGGCAGTGTTGACCAAAAGTTATGGAATTCAAATTGATTCGTAAAACCGTTTTCGATAAACGCACGAATACATTTTACGTAGCGCTAGCAAAAACAGTCGTAAGGCTGTATCTCCGCAAAGGTTTATCGTATTCAGACCAAACTTGGTACATGTACTCACAAGCATGACCTGAGGCTACATGCTGCGTTTCGGCGCAGCGCCACCTACTGGTCCGGAGATATGAAAAATGGCTATTTTTGCTTATAACTTCTGAACAGTTTGTCCAAAAATCATAAAATTGGTCTCGTTAGATTCAGGGCAACATGCCGAGTCGACTGATGTCCAATTTGACCATATCGGTCATTTTGGCTGTCGGCCATTTTGAATTTTGTGCTAAAATTCTGTATTTTATGACCGCATGAACGGATTGTTACGAAACGTGGTATGGGTCATCAGCACAATGCCCTGAATGAGCCTGAGAAGTTTCGAAACAGCGCCACCTAGTGGTGAATTTTTTTTTTCAAATGCTTATAACTTTGGGTGTGGTCAACTTATTTTCACGAAACTCATCTTTTTAGACTCCTGAATCGTTGCCGAGTCCTACGATACCAAACATGCTAGGTTTCGCCTTACGGTTTGTGTAGCGTTGTGATTTAGCGCTTAAAAAACATTTGGCTATATCTTTGAAACCGCTAGTCCGATCGAGACGAAACCACCGTCAGAAGTTTGGAAACATAGGTCGATAGCTATACGCCAATGCCCAAATGCGAAAATATTGATGTTTAGGGGTACTAATTTCCAATCAAAGTCATGTGTCAGTCATTTTTTTCGTGTTTTTTCATATAAATGTCTATAACTCCGAAGTGAATTGAGATATTTTCACCAAAATTGACACACATATGTATGGGCTCACTCTGAGGACACGTAAAAAAAATTGTGGGACTGAGCCTCTTGGTGGCGCTATAATTGAACAAAATATGAAATTCCCATTGACTTCAATACAGTTTTGTGAAATAAAATGCTATACTAAACAAATGCATTGGTGTAATATTACGAAACTCAGATTGTGTCATCAGCACCATCCCCTGAAGGCAACCAAAATATTTCAAGACAGCGCCACCTAGTGGTCAAAAGTTATAACAAAATTTCCAAAAAGGCTAATAACTTTTGAATAAATCTGGCTATTGAAATGCCACGGGACTTAATAGATTCCTTGGGTCAAGCCGAGAACATAGATACCAAGTTTTCCTTATTTGGCCAAACTTCCTGTCCGCCATCTTGATTTTCAGTCAAAACCTACTTTTTCGAACTCCTCCTAGACCGTTTGTCCGATTTTCACCAAAATCGAATCGTATCATCTCCAGACCGTGCCGACTAAAAGTTATGGATTTCGTGTCGATAGACGAAACCGTTTTCGTATAGCGCAGCAGCAAAGTTGAGGCATGATGCTAATAGCAATAATTAAGGCTTTATCTCTGCAATGCCTTGATATATTGACACCAATCTTTGTATGTGTCATTGTCACTTCACTCTGACCACATCACATCAGTTTTGTAACTGCGCCACCTATTGGTCGAAAGTGATAATCCATCAAATCATATTTTTAATTATTGTTTCTATGATTTTTCAGCCATTTTGCCTAAAATCCTCTTTAAATGTCTTTAATTGCTCATTGTTGCAGTTGGTCTGACACTTTCAGACATGTTGGCATGTCTTGTCGTCTTATTCTGCTTGGCCCCGGTAATGGCTGCTTGCAGCTATATTTATTATTATTATTCTTCCGCTCTGGGAGTCTATGGCAGCCCATAGAACCGATTGCGGGAAAGTTGTTTTGGTTTGACATTCTGATAGAGGACAGTCCCAACATTAAATTCACCAATTTTGGTGTGTCTAAGTCATTCCCTCTAGCGCCACCAACTGTCCAAAGTTTCACTTTTATTTTGCTAATAACTTTTGAACCGTAAGGCCAATCAACAAAATTCTTTTTTCTTCTGATTCCTGAGCTCATGGCGATTCGATTGCACCCTATGGCGTCATTTTGCGTCATAAAAATATGTCCGCCATTTTGAATTTTTTGTAAAACCTACTTTTTCGAACTCGTCCTAGACGGTTTGTCCGATTTGCATGAAAATTGAACCAGATCATCTTCAGGTAGTGCTGACCAAAAGTTATGGAATTCAAATTGATTCGTCAAACCGTTTTCGATAAACGCTCAAACTAATTTTACGTAGCGCCTGCAAAAACAGTCATAAGGCTGTATCTCCGCAACGGTTTATCGTATTCAGACCAAACTTGGTACATGTACTCACAAGCATGACCTGAGGCTACATGCTGCGTTTCGGCGCAGCGCCACCTACTGGTCCGGAGATATGAAAAATGGCTATTTTTGCTTATAACTTCTGAACAGTTTGTCCAAAAATCATAAAATTGGTCTTGATAGATTCAGGACGACATGCCGAGTCGACTGATATCCAATTTTGCCATATCGGCCATTTTGACTGTCGGCCATTTTGAATTTTGTGCTAAAATGCTGTATTTTAACAACGCATGAACGGATTGTTACGAAACTTGGTATGGGTCATCAACACGATGTCCTGAAGGAGTGTGAGAAGTTTCGTAACAGCGCCACCTAGTGGTGAATTTTTTTTTCCAAATGCTTATAACTTTGGGTGTGATCGACTTATTTTCACGAAACTCATCTCATTGGACTCCTGAATCGTTGCCGAGTCCAACGATACCAAACATGCTAGGTTTCGCCTTACGGTTTGTGTAGCGTTGTGATTTAGCGCTTAAAAAACATTTGGCTATATCTTTGAAACCGCTAGTCCGATCGAGACGAAACCACCGTCAGAAGTTTGGAAACATAGGTCGATAGCTATACGCCAATGCCCAAATGCGAAAATATTGATGTTTAGGGGTACTAATTTCCAATCAAAGTCATGTGTCAGTCATTTTTTTCGTGTTTTTTCATATAAATGTCTATAACTCCGAAGTGAATTGAGATATTTTCACCAAAATTGACACACATATGTATGGGCTCACTCTGAGGACACGTAAAAAAAATTGTGGGACTGAGCCTCTTGGTGGCGCTATAATTGAACAAAATATGAAATTCCCATTGACTTCAATACAGTTTTGTGAAATAAAATGCTATACTAAACAAATGCATTGGTGTAATATTACGAAACTCAGATTGTGTCATCAGCACCATCCCCTGAAGGCAACCAAAATATTTCAAGACAGCGCCACCTAGTGGTCAAAAGTTATAACAAAATTTCCAAAAAGGCTAATAACTTTTGAATAAATCTGGCTATTGAAATGCCACGGGTCTTAATAGATTCCTTGGGTCAAGCCGAGAACATAGATACCAAGTTTTCCTTATTTGGCCAAACTTCCTGTCCGCCATCTTGATTTTCAGTCAAAACCTACTTTTTCGAACTCCTCCTAGACCGTTTGTCCGATTTTCACCAAAATCGAATCGTATCATCTCCAGACCGTGCCGACTAAAAGTTATGGATTTCGTGTCGATAGACGAAACCGTTTTCGTATAGCGCAGCAGCAAAGTTGAGGCATGATGCTAATAGCAATAATTAAGGCTTTATCTCTGCAATGCCTTGATATATTGACACCAATCTTTGTATGTGTCATTGTCACTTCACTCTGACCACATCACATCAGTTTTGTAACTGCGCCACCTATTGGTCGAAAGTGATAATCCATCAAATCATATTTTTAATTATTGTTTCTATGATTTTTCAGCCATTTTGCCTAAAATCCTCTTTAAATGTCTTTAATTGCTCATTGTTGCAGTTGCTCTGACACTTTCAGACATGTTGGCATGTCTTGTCGTCTTATTCTGCTTGGCCCCGGTAATGGCTGCTTGCAGCTATATTTATTATTATTATTAGGGGCCAAGCACCGAAGGTGCGGAGGCACCTATTGTATCTGTTCCGTTTCTTATTATTATTATTATTATTAGGGGCCAAGCACCGAAGGTGCGGAGGCACCTATTGTTTTTGTTCCCGTTCTTATTATTATTATTAGGGGCCAAGCACCGAAGGTGCGGAGGCACCTATTGTTTTCGTTCCCGTTCTTATTATTATTATTATTAGGGGCCAAGCACCGAAGGTGCGGAGGCACCTATTGTTTTCGTTCGCGTTCTTATTATTATTATTAGGGGCCAAGCACCGAAGGTGCGGAGGCACCTATTGTATCTGTTCCGTTTCTTATTATTATTATTATTATTAGGGGCCAAGCACCGAAGGTGCGGAGGCACCTATTGTTTTTGTTCCGGTTCTTATTATTATTATTATTATTATTATTATTCTTCTTCTTCTTCTTCCGCCATGGGAGTCTATGGCAGCCCATAGAACCGCTTGCGGGAAAGTTATGAAATTTGGCACAATGATAGAGGACAGTCCAAAAAGTCACCATACCAAATTTGGTGTCTTAAAACCAATCCCTCTAGCGCCACCACCTGTCCAAAGTTTCACTTTTATTTTGCTAATAACTTTTGAAGCGTAAGGCCAATCAACAAAATTCTTTTTTCCTCTGATTCCTGAGCTCATGCTGATTCGATTGCACCCTATGACGTCATTTTCCGGCTTATAAATATGGCCGCCATTTTGAATGTGCTGAAAAAGCTACTTTTTCGAACTCGTCCTAGACGGTTTGTCCGATTTGCACGAAAATTGAACCAGATCATCTTCAGGCAGTGCTGACAAAAAGTTATGGAATTCAAATTGATTCGTCAAACCGTTTTCGATAAATGCTCGAACAAATTTTACGTAGCACCTGCAAAAACAGTCGTAAGGCTGTATCTCTGCAACGGTTTATCGTATTCAGACCAAACTTGGTACATGTCATCACAAGCATGACCTGAGGCTACATACTGCGTTTCGGCGCAGCGCCACCTACTGGTCCGGAGATATGAAAAATGGCTATTTTTGCTTATAACTTCTGAACAATTTGTCCAAAAATCATAAAATTGGTCTCGTTAGATTCAGGGCAACATGCCGAGTCGACTGATATCAAATTTTACCATATCGGCCATTTTGACTGTCGGCCATTTTGAATTTTGTGATAAAATGCTGTATTTTAAGAACGCATGAACGGATTGTTACGAAACTTGGTATGGGTCATCAGCACGATGTTCTGAAGGAGCGTGAGAAGTTTCGAAACAGCGCCACCTAGTGGTCAAAAGTTATAACGACATTTCCAAAAAGGCTAATAACTTTTGAATAAATCTGGCTACTGAAATGCCACTGGTCTTATTAGATTCCTTGGGTCAAGCCGAGAACATAGATACCAAGTTTACCTTATTTGGCCAAACTTCCTGTCCGCCATCTTGATTTTCATTCAAAACCTACTTTTTCAAACTCCTCCTAGACCGTTTGTCCGATTTTCACCAAAATCGAATCGTATCATCTCCAGACCGTGCCGACTAAAAGTTATGGATTTCGTGTGGATAGACCAAACCGTTTTCGTATAGCGCAGCAGCAAAGTTGAGGCATGATGCTAATAGCACTATTCAGGCTTTATCTCTGCAATCCCTTGAAATATTGACACCAAACTTTGTATGTGTCATTGTCACTTCACTCTGACCACATCACATCAGTTTTGTAACTGCGCCACCTATTGGTCGAAAGTGATAATGCATTAAATCATATTTTTATTGACTGTTTCTATGATTTTTCAGCCATTTCGTCTAAAATCCTCTTTAAATGTCTTTAATTGCTCATTGTTGCAGTTGGTCTGACACCTTCAGCCATGTTGGCATATCCTGTCATCTACTTGCGCTTGGCCCCGGTAATGGCTGCTTGCAGCTATATTTATTATTATTATTCTTCTTCCGACTGGGCGTCTATGGCAGCCCATAGAACCGATTGCGGGAAAGTTGTTTTGGTTTGACATTCTGATAGAGGACAGTCCCAACATTAAATACACCAATTTTTGTGTTTCTAAGTCATTCCCTCTAGCGCCACCACCTGTCCAAAGTTTCACTTTTATTTTGCTAATAACTTTTGAACCGTAAGGCCAATCAACAAAATTCTTTTTTCCTCTTATTTCTGAGCTCATGCCGATTCGATTGCACCCTATGATGTCATTTTCCGTCATATAAATATGGCCGCCATTTTTAATTTTCTGAAAAAGCTACTTTTTCGAACTCGTCCTAGACGGTTTGTCCGATTTGCACGAAAATTGAACCAGATCATCTTCAGGCAGTGTTGACCAAAATTTATGGAATTCAAATTGATTCGTCAAACCGTTTTCGATAAACGCACGAATACATTTTACGTAGCTCTAGCAAAAACAGTCGTAAGGCTGTATCTCCGCAACGGTTTATCGTATTCAGACCAAACTTGGTACATGTACTCACAAGCATGACCTGAGGCTACATGCTGCGTTTCGGCGCAGCGCCACCTACTGGTCCGGAGATATGAAAAATGGCTATTTTTGCTTATAACTTATGAACAGTTTGTCCAAAAATCATAAAATTGGTATCGTTACATTCAGGGCAATATGCCGATTCGTATGATATCCAGTTTTACCATATCGGCCCTTTTGACTGTCGGCCATTTTGAATTTTGTGCTAAAATACTGTATTTTAAGAATGCATGAACGAATTGTTACGAAACTTGGTATGGGTCATCAGCACGTTGTCCTGAAGGAGCGTGAGAAGTTTCGAAACAGCGCCACCTAGTGGTGAATTTTTTTTTTCAAATGCTTATAACTTTGGGTGTGGTCAACTTATTTTCACGAGACTCATCTAATTAGACTCCTGAAACCTTGCCGAGTCCTACGATACCAAACATGCTAGGTTTTGCCTTACGGTTTGTGTAGCGTTGTGATTTAGCGCTTAAAAAACATTTGGCTATATCTTCGAAACCGCTAGTCCGATCGAGACGAAACCACCGTCAGAAGTTTGGAAACATAGGTCGATAGCTATACGCCAATGCCCAAATGCGAAAATATTGATGTTTAGGGGTAGTAAATTCCAAACAAAGTCATGTGTCAGTCATTTTTTACGTGTTTTTTCATATAAATGCCTATAACTCTGAAGCAAATTGAGATTTTTTCACCAAAACTGACACACATATGTATGGGCTCACTCTGAGGACACGTAAAAAAAATTGTGAGACTGAGCCTCTTGGTGGCGCTATAATAGAACAAAACATAAAATTCCCATTGACTTCAATACAGTTTTGTGAAAAAAAATGCTATTTTCATTAAAAACCTACTTTTTCGAACTCCTCCTACACCGTTTGTCCGATTTTCACCAAAATCGAATCATATCATCTCCAGACCGTGCCGACTGAAAGTTATGGATTTCGTGTCGATTGACGAAACCGTTTTCGTATAGCGCAGCAGCAAATTTGAGGCATGATGCTAAAAGCATTATTCAGGCTTTATGTCTGCAATGCCTTGACATATTGACACCAAACTTTGCATGTGTCATTGTCACTTCACTCTGACCACATCACATCAGTTTTGTAACTGCACCACCTATTGGTCGAAAGTGATAATCCATTACATCATATTTTTAATTATTGTTTCTATGATTTTTCAGCCATTTTGCCTAAAATCCTCTTTAAATGTCTTTAATTGCTCATTGTTGCAGTTGGTCTGACACTTTCAAACATGTCGAAATGTCTTGTCGTCTTATTCTGCTTGGCCCCGGTAATTGCTGCTTGCAGCTATATTTATTATTATTATTATTCTTCCTTCTTCCGACTGGGAGTCTATGGCAGCCCATAGAACCGATCGCGGGAAAGTTGTAATGGTTTGACATTCTGATAGAGGACAGTCCCAACATTAAATACACCAATTTTGGTGTGTCTAAGTCATTCCCTCTAGCGCCACCAACTGTCCAAAGTTTCACTCATGTTTATGCTAATAACTTTTGAACCACAAGGGCTAGAAACAAAATTCTTTTTTCCTCTGATTTCTGAGCTCAGGGCGATTCGATTGCACCCTATGACGTCATTTTTCGTCATAATAATTTTTCCGCCATTTTGAATTTTCCGAAAAACCTACTTTTTCAAACTCCTCCTAGGCCGTTGCTCCAATTTCCACGAAAATTGAATCAGATCATCTTCAGACCATGCCGACAAAAAGTTATGGAATTCGTGTTGATTCATCAAACCGTTCTCGAATACCGCGCAAACAAATTTTACGTAGCGCTTGCGAAAACAGACACAAGCCAGTATCTCCTCAACACTTTATCATATTAAGACCAAACTTGGTACATCTCATCACAAGCAGGACCTGAGGCAACATGCTGCGTTTCGGCACAGTGCCACCTACTGGTCCGGAGATATGAAAAATGGCTATTTTTGCTTATAACTTCTGAATGGTTTGTCCAAAAATCATAAAAGTGGTCTCGTTAGATTCAGGGCATCATGCTGAGTCGACTGATATCCAATTTTCCCCGATCAGCCATTTTGGCTGTCGGCCATTTTGAATTATGTGCTAAAATGCTGTATTTTATGAACGCGTGAACGTATCGTTACAAAACTCGGAATGGATCATCAGCACGATGCCCTGAAGGAGCCTGAGAAGTTTCGAAACAGTGCCACCTAGTGGTGAATTTTTTTTCCCAAATGCTTCCAAATGCTTATAACTTTGGGTGTGGTCGACTTATTTTCACGAGACTCATCTCATTAGAGTCCTGAATCGTTGCCGAGTCCCACGATACCAAACATGCTAGGTTTTGCCTTACGGTTTGTGTAGCGTTGTGATTTAGCGCTTAAAAAACATTTGGCTATATCTTCGAAACCGCTAGTCCGATCGAGACGAAACCACCTTCAGAAGTTTGGAAACATAGGTCGATAGCTATATGCCAATGCCCAAATGCGAAAATATTGATGTTTAGGGGTAGTAAATTCCAATCAAAGTCATGTGTCAGTCATTTTTTACGTGTTTTTTCATATAAATGTCTATAACTCCGAAGGGAATTGATATATTTTCACCAAAATCGACACACATATGTACGAGCTCACTCTGAGGACATGTAAAAAAAATGGTGGGACTCAGCCTCTTGGTAGCGCTATAATAGAACAAAACATGAAATTCCCATTGACTTCAATACAGTTTTGTGAAATAAAATGCTATACTAAACAAATGCATTGGTGTAATATTACAAAACTCAAAATGTGCCATCAGCACCATTCCCTGAAGGTACCCAAAATATTTCAAGACAGTGCCACCTAGTGGTCAAAAGTTATAACAACATTTCCAAAAAGGCTAATAACTTTTGAATAAATCTGGCTACTGAAATGTCACTGGTCTTAATAGATTCCTTGGGTCAAGCCGAGAACATAGATACCAAGTTTTCCTTATTTGGCCAAACTTCCTGTCCGCCATCTTGATTTTCATTCAAAACCTACTTTTTCGAACTCCTCCTAGACCGTTTGTCCGATTTTCACCAAAATCGAATCGTATCATCTCCAGACTGTGCTGACTAAAAGTTATGGATTTCGTGTCTATAGACGAAACCGTTTTCGTATAGCGTAGCAGCAAACTTGAGGCATGATGCTAAAAGCACTATTCAGGCTTTATCTCTGCAATGCCTTGACATATTGACACCAAACTTTGTATGTGTCATTGTCACTTCACTCTGACCACATCACATCACATTTGTAACTGCGCCACCTATTGGTCGAAAGTGATAATCCATCAAATCATATTTTGAATGACTTTTTATATGATTTTTCAGCCATTTCGCCTAAAATCCTCTTTAAATGTATTTAATTGCTCATTGTTGCAGATGGTCTGACACCTTCAGCCATGTTGGCATATCCTGTCATCTGCTTGCGCTTGGCCCCGATAATTGCTGCTTGCAGCTATATTTATTATTATTATTCTTCCTTCTTCCGACTGGGAGTCTATGGCAGCCCATAGAACCGATCGCGGGAAAGTTGTAATGGTTTGACATTCTGATAGAGGATAGTCCCAACATTAAATACACCAATTTTGGTGTGTCTAAGTCATTCCCTCTAGCGCCACCACCTGTCCAAAGTTGCAGTCATGTTTATGCTAATAACTTTTGAACCACAAGGGCTAGAAACAAAATTCTTTTTTCCTCTAATTCCTGAGCTCATGACGATTCGATTGCACCATATGACGTCATTTTCCGTCATTATAATTTTTCCGCCATTTTGAATTTTTCAAAAAACCTACTTTTTCGAACTCCTCCTAGGCCGTTGCTCCAATTTCCACGAAAATTGAATCAGATCATCTTCAGACCATGCCGACAAAAAGTTATGCAATTCGTGTTGATTCGTCAAAGCGTTCTCGAATACCGCGCAAACAAATTTTATGTAGCGCTTGCGAAAACAGACACAAGCCTGTATCTCCGCAACACTTTATCGTATTCAGACCAAACTAAACACATATCATCACAAGCATGACCTGAGCCTACATGCTGCGTTTCGGCGCAGTGCCACCTACTGGTCCGGAGATATGAAAAATGGCTGTTTTTGCTTATAACTTCTGAATGGTTTGTCCAAAAATCATAAAAGTGGTCTTGTTAGATTCAGGGCATCATGCTGAGTCGACTGATATCCAATTTTCCCAGATCAGCCATTTTGGCTGTCGGCCATTTTGAATTATGTGCTAAAATGCTGTATTTTAGGAATGCATGAACCTATCGTTACGAAACTCGGTATGGGTCATCAGCATGATGTCCTGAAGGAGCCTGAGAAGTTTCGAAACAGTGCCATCTAGTGGTGAATTTTTTTCCCCAAATGCTTCCAAATGCTTATAACTTTGGGTGTGGTCGACTTATTTTCACGAGACTCATCTCATTAGAGTCCTGAATCGTTGCCGAGTCCCACGATACCAAACATGCTAGGTTTCGCCTTACGGTTTGTGTAGCGTTGTGATTTAGCGCTTAAAAAACATTTGGCTATATCTTCGAAACCGCTAGTCCGATCGAGACGAAACCACCGTCAGAAGTTTGGAAACATAGGTCGATAGCTATACGCCAATGCCCAAATGCAAAAATATTGATGTTTAGGGGTAGTAAATTCCAATCAAAGTCATGTGTCAGTCATTTTTTACGTGTTTTTTCATATAAATGTCTATAACTCCGAAGCGAATTGAGATATCTTCACCAAAATTGACACACATATGTATGGGCTCACTCTGAGGACACTTAAAAAAAATGGTGTGACTGAGCCTCTTGGTGGCGCTATAACAGAACAAAACATGAAATTCTCATTGACTTCAATACAGTTTTGTGAAATAAAATGCTATACTAAACAAATACATTGGTGTAAAATTACGAAACTCAGAATGTGCCATCAGCTCCATCCCCTGAAGGTACCCAAAATATTTCGAGACAGCGCCACCTAGTGGTCAAAAGTTATAACAAAATTTACAAAAAGGCTAATAACTTTTGAATACATTAGGCTATTGAAATGCCACTGGTCTTAATAGATTCCCTGGGTCAAGCCGAGAACATAGATACCAAGTTTTCCTTATTTGGCCAAACTTCCTGTCCGCCATCTTGATTTTCATTCAAAACCTACTTTTTCGAACTCCTCCTAGACCGTTTGTCCGATTTTCACCAAAATCAAATCGTATCATCTCCAGATGGTGCCAACTAAAAGTTATGGATTTCGTGTCGATTGACGAAACCGTTTTCGTATAGCGCAGCAGCAAAGTTGAGGCATGATGCCAAAAGCACTATTCAGGCGTTATCTCTGCAATCCGTTGAAATATTGACACCAAAATTTGAATGTGTCATTGTCACTTCACTCTGACCACATCACATCAGTTTTGTAACTGCTCCACCTATTGGTCGAAAGTGATAATCCATTAAATCATATTCTGAATTACTTTTTATATGATTTTTCAGCCATTTCGCCTAAAATCCTCTCTAAATGTCTTTAATTGCTCATTGTTGCAGTTGGTCTGACACCTTCAGCCATGTTGGCATATCCTGTCATCTGCTTGCGCTTGGCCCCGATAATTGCTGCTTGCAGCTATATTTATTATTATTATTCTTCCGCCATGGGAGTCTATGGCAGCCCATAGAACCGATTGCGGGAAAGTTGTTTTGGTTTGACATTCTGATAGAGGACCGTCTCAACATTAAATACACCAATTTTGGTGTTTCTAAGTCATTCCCTCTAGCGCCACCACCTGTCCAAAGTTTCACTTTTATTTTGCTAATAACTTTTGAACCGTAAGGCCAATCAGCGAAATTCTTTTTTCCTCTGATTCCTGAGCTCATGGCGATTCGATTGCACCCTATGACGTCATTTGACGTCATAAAAATATGGCCGCCATCTTGAATTTTCAAAAAAAGCTACTTTTTCGAACTCGTCCTAGACGGTTTGTCCGATTTGCACGAAAATTGAACCAGATCATCTTCAGGTAGTGCTGACAAAAAGTTATGGAATTCAAATGGATTCGTCAAACCGTTTTCAATAAACGCACAAATACATTTTACGTAGCGCTAGCAAAAACAGTCGTAAGGCCGTATCTCCGCAACGGTTTATCGTATTCAGACCAAACTTGGTACTTGTACTCACAAGCATGACCTGAGGCTACATGCTGTGTTTCGGCGCAGCGCCACCTACTGGTCCGGAGTTATGAAAAATGGCTATTTTTGCTTATAACTTCTGAACAGTTTGTCCAAAAATCATACAATTGGTCTCGTTAGATTCAGGGCAACATGCCGAGTCGACTGATATCCAATTTGACCATATCGGTCATTTTGGCTGTCGGCCATTTTGAATTTTGTGCTAAAATTCTGTATTTTATGAACGCATGAACAGATTGTTACGAAACGTGGTATGGGTCATCAGCACAATGCCCTGAATGAGCCTGAGAAGTTTCGAAACAGCGCCACCTAGTGGTGAATTTTTTTTTTCAAACGCTTATAACTTTGGGTGTGGTCGACTTATTTTCACGAGACTCATCTAATTAGTATCCTGAAACCTTGCCGAGTCCTACGATACCAAACATGCTAGGTTTCGCCTTACGGTTTGTGTAGCGTTGTGATTTAGCGCTTAAAAAACATTTGGCTATATCTTCGAAACCGATTGTCCGATCGAGACGAAACCTCCGTCAGAAGTTTGGAAACATAGGTCGATAGCTATACACCAATGCCCAAATGCGAAAATATTGATGTTTAGGGGTAGTAAAATTCAAACAAAGTCTTGTGTCAGTCATTTTTTACGTGTTTTTTCATATAAATGTCTATAACTCTAAAGCAAATTGAGATATTTTCACCAAAACTGACACACATATGTATGGGCTCACTCTGAGGACACGTAAAAAAAATTGTGGGACTGAGCCTCTTGGTGGCGCTATAATAGAACAAAACATGAAATTCCCATTGACTTCAATACAGTTTTGTGATATAAAATGCTATTTTCATTCAAAATCTACTTTTTCGAACTCCTCCCACACCGTTTGTCCGATTTTCACCAAAATCGAATTGTATCATCTCCAGACTGTGCCGACTAAAAGTTATGGATTTCGTGTCAATTGACGAAACCGTTTTCGTATAGCGCAGCAGCAAATTTGAGGCATGATGCTAAAAGCATTATTCAGGCTTTATGTCTGCAATGCCTTGACATATTGACACCAAACTTTGCATGTGTCATTGTCACTTCACTCTGACCACATCACATCAGTTTTGAAACTGCACCACCTATTGGTTGAAAGTGATAATCCATTACAAATTATTTTTAATTATTGATTCTATGATTTTTCAGCCATTTTGCCTAAAATCCTCTTTAAATGTCTTTAATTGCTCATTGTTGCAGTTGGTCTGACACTTTCAAACATGTCGAAATGTCTTGTCGTCTTATTCTGCTTGGCCCCGGTAATTGCTGCTTGCAGCTATATTTATTAGGGGCCAAGCACCGAAGGTGCGGAGGCACCTATTGTTTTCGTTCCCGTTCTTATTATTAGGGGCCAAGCACCGAAGGTGCGGAGGCACCTATTGTTTTCGTTCCCGTTCTTATTATTAGGGGCCAAGCACCGAAGGTGCGGAGGCACCTATTGTTTTTGTTCGCGTTCTTATTATTATTATTATTATTATTCTTCTTCCGCCATGGGAGTCTATGGCAGCCCATAGAACCGATTGCGGGAAAGTTATGAAATTTGGCACAATGATAGAGGACAGTCCAAAAAGTCACCATACCAAATTTGGTGTCTTAAAACCAATCCCTCTAGCGCCACCACCTGTCCAAAATTTCACTTTTATTTTGCTAATAACTTTTGAACCGTTTGGCCAATCAACAAAATTCTTTGTTCCTCTGATTCCCGAGCTCATGCCGATTCGATTGCACCCTATGACGTCATTTTCCGGCTTATAAATATGGCCGCCATTTTTAATGGGCTGAAAAAGCTACTTTTTCGAACTCGTCCTAGACGGTTTGTCCGATTTGCACGAAAATTTAACCAGATCATCTTCAGGCAGTGCTGACAAAAAGTTATGGAATTCAAATTGATTCGTCAAACCGTTTTCGAATAACGCTCGAACACATTTTACGTAGCGCTTGCGAAAACAGTCGTAGGGCTGTATCTCCGCAACGCTTTATCGGATTCAGACCAAAATTGGTACATGTCATCACAAGCATGACCTGAGGCTACATGCTGCGTTTCGGCGCAGCGCCACCTACTGGTCCGGAGATATGAAAAATGGCTATTTTTGCTTATAACTTCTGAACATTTTGTCCAAAAATCATAAAATTGGTCTCGTTAGATTCAGGGCAACATGCCGAGTCGACTGATATCAAATTTTACCATATCGGCCGTTTTGACTTTCGGCCATTTTGAATTTTGTGCTAAAATGCTGTATTTTAAGAACGCATGAACGGATTGTTACGAAACTCGGTATGGGTCATCAGCACGATGTTCTGAAGGAGCGTGAGAAGTTTTGAAACAGCGCCACCTAGTGGTGAATTTTATTTTTCAAATGCTTATAACTTTGGGTGTGGTCGACTTATTTTCACCAAACTCATCTCATTAGACTCCTGAATCCTTGCCGAGTCCAACGATACCAAATATGCTAGGTTTCGCCTTACGGTTTGTGTAGCGTTGTGATTTAGCCCTTAAAAAACATTAGGCGATATCTTCGAAACCGTTTGTCCGATCGAGACGAAACCACCGTCAGAAGTTTGGAATCATAGCTTGTTAACTAAACGTTAAAGCCCAAATGCGAAAATATTGATGTCTAGAGGTAGTAAATTCCAATTAAAGTCATGTGTCAGTCATTTTTTACGTGTTTTTTCATATAAATGTCTATAACTCCGAAGATAATTGAGATATTTTCACCAAAATCGACAC
The DNA here is from genome assembly GCF_951802725.1 of Rutilus rutilus. Classification (NCBI taxonomy): domain Eukaryota; kingdom Metazoa; phylum Chordata; class Actinopteri; order Cypriniformes; family Leuciscidae; genus Rutilus; species Rutilus rutilus. The sequence continues at coordinate 26,311,815 of NC_140213.1, forward strand.
ACATATGTATGGGCTCACTCTGAGGACACATACAAAAAATGGTGGGACTGAGCCTCTTGGTGGCGCTATAATAGAACAAAACATGAAATTCCCATTGACTTCCATACAATTTTGTGAAATAAAATGCTATACTAAACAAATGCATTGGTTTAATATTACGAAACTTAGATTGTGTCATCAGCACCATCCCCTGAAGGTACCCAAAATATTTCGAGACAGCGCCACCTAGTGGTCAAAAGTTGTAACAAAATTTCCAAAAAGGCTAATAACTTTTGAATAAATCTGGCTATTGAAATGCTTAATAGATTCCTTGGGTCAAGCCGAGAACATAGATACCAAGTTTTCCTTATTTGGCCAAACTTCCTGTCCGCCATCTTGATTTTCAGTCAAAACCTACTTTTTCAAACTCCTCCTAGACCGTTTGTCCGATTTTCACCAAAATCTAATCGTATCATCTCCAGACCGTGCCGACTAAAAGTTATGGATTTCTTGTCGATAGACGAAACCATTTTCGTATAGCGCAGCAGCAAAGTTGAGGCATGATGCCAATAGCACTATTCAGGCTTTATCTCTGCAATGCCTTGACATATTGACAACAAACTTTGTATGTGACATTGTTACTTCACTCTGACCACATCAGTTTTGTAACTGCGCCACCTACTTGTCGAAAGTGATAATCAATTAAATTATATTTTTAATTACTGTTTCTATGATTTTTCAGCCATTTCGTCTAAAATCCTCTTTAAATGTCTGTAATTGCTCATTGTTGCAGTTGATCTGACACCTTCAGCCATGTCTTGTCGTCTTATTCTGCTTGGCCCCGGTAATGGCTGCTTGCAGCTATATTTATTATTATTATTATTCTTCCTTCTTCCGACTGGGAGTCTATGGCAGCCCATAGAACCGATCGCGGGAAAGTTGTAATGGTTTGACATTCTGATAGAGGACAGTCCCAACATTAAATACACCAATTTTGGTGTGTCTAAGTCATTCCCTCTAGCGCCACCAACTGTCCAAAGTTTCACTCATGTTTATGCTAATAACTTTTGAACCACAAGGGCTAGAAACAAAATTCTTTTTTCCTCTGATTTCTGAGCTCAGGGCGATTCGATTGCACCCTATGACGTCATTTTTCGTCATAATAATTTTTCCGCCATTTTGAATTTTCCGAAAAACCTACTTTTTCAAACTCCTCCTAGGCCGTTGCTCCAATTTCCACGAAAATTGAATCAGATCATCTTCAGACCATGCCGACAAAAAGTTATGGAATTCGTGTTGATTCATCAAACCGTTCTCGAATACCGCGCAAACAAATTTTACGTAGCGCTTGCGAAAACAGACACAAGCCAGTATCTCCTCAACACTTTATCATATTAAGACCAAACTTGGTACATCTCATCACAAGCATGACCTGAGGCAACATGCTGCGTTTCGGCACAGTGCCACCTACTGGTCCGGAGATATGAAAAATGGCTATTTTTGCTTATAACTTCTGAATGGTTTGTCCAAAAATCATAAAAGTGGTCTCGTTAGATTCAGGGCATCATGCTGAGTCGACTGATATCCAATTTTCCCCGATCAGCCATTTTGGCTGTCGGCCATTTTGAATTATGTGCTAAAATGCTGTATTTTATGAACGCGTGAACGTATCGTTACAAAACTCGGAATGGATCATCAGCACGATGCCCTGAAGGAGCCTGAGAAGTTTCGAAACAGTGCCACCTAGTGGTGAATTTTTTTTCCCAAATGCTTCCAAATGCTTATAACTTTGGGTGTGGTCGACTTATTTTCACGAGACTCATCTCATTAGAGTCCTGAATCGTTGCCGAGTCCCACGATACCAAACATGCTAGGTTTTGCCTTACGGTTTGTGTAGCGTTGTGATTTAGCGCTTAAAAAACATTTGGCTATATCTTCGAAACCGCTAGTCCGATCGAGACGAAACCACCTTCAGAAGTTTGGAAACATAGGTCGATAGCTATACGCCAATGCCCAAATGCGAAAATATTGATGTTTAGGGGTAGTAAATTCCAATCAAAGTCATGTGTCAGTCATTTTTTACGTGTTTTTTCATATAAATGTCTATAACTCCGAAGCGAATTGATATATTTTCACCAAAATCGACACACATATGTACGAGCTCACTCTGAGGACATGTAAAAAAAATGGTGGGACTCAGCCTCTTGGTAGCGCTATAATAGAACAAAACATGAAATTCCCATTGACTTCAATACAGTTTTGTGAAATAAAATGCTATACTAAACAAATGCATTGGTGTAATATTACAAAACTCAAAATGTGCCATCAGCACCATTCCCTGAAGGTACCCAAAATATTTCAAGACAGTGCCACCTAGTGGTCAAAAGTTATAACAACATTTCCAAAAAGGCTAATAACTTTTGAATAAATCTGGCTACTGAAATGCCACTGGTCTTAATAGATTCCTTGGGTCAAGCCGAGAACATAGATACCAAGTTTTCCTTATTTGGCCAAACTTCCTGTCCGCCATCTTGATTTTCATTCAAAACCTACTTTTTCGAACTCCTCCTAGACCGTTTGTCCGATTTTCACCAAAATCGAATCGTATCATCTCCAGACTGTGCTGACTAAAAGTTATGGATTTCGTGTCTATAGACGAAACCGTTTTCGTATAGCGTAGCAGCAAACTTGAGGCATGATGCTAAAAGCACTATTCAGGCTTTATCTCTGCAATGCCTTGACATATTGACACCAAACTTTGTATGTGTCATTGTCACTTCACTCTGACCACATCACATCACATTTGTAACTGCGCCACCTATTGGTCGAAAGTGATAATCCATCAAATCATATTTTGAATGACTTTTTATATGATTTTTCAGCCATTTCGCCTAAAATCCTCTTTAAATGTATTTAATTGCTCATTGTTGCAGATGGTCTGACACCTTCAGCCATGTTGGCATATCCTGTCATCTGCTTGCGCTTGGCCCCGATAATTGCTGCTTGCAGCTATATTTATTATTATTATTCTTCATTGTTCCGACTGGGAGTCTATGGCAGCCCATAGAACCGATTGCGGGAAAGTTGTAATGGTTTGACATTCTGATAGAGGACAGTCCCAACATTAAATACACCAATTTTGGTGTGTCCAAGTCATTCCCTCTAGCGCCACCAACTGTCCAAAGTTTCACTCATGTTTCTGCTAATAACTTTTGAACCACAAGGGGTAGAAACAAAATTCTTTTTTCCTCTGATTCGTGAGCTCATGGCGATTCGATTGCACCATATGACGTCATTTTCCGTCATTATAATTTTTCCGCCATTTTGAATTTTCCGAAAAAGCTACTTTTTCGAACTCCTCCTAGGCCGTTGCTCCAATTTCCACGAAAATTGAATCAGATCATCTTCAGACCATGCCGACAAAAAGTTATGCAATTCGTGTTGATTCGTCAAACCGTTCTCGAATACCGCGCAAACAAATTTTATGTAGCGCTTGCGAAAACAGACACAAGCCTGTATCTCCGCAACGCTTTATCGTATTCAGACCAAACTAATCACATATCATCACAAGCATGACCTGAGCCTACATGCTGCGTTTCGGCGCAGTGCCACCTACTGGTCCGGAGATATGAAAAATGGCTGTTTTTGCTTATAACTTCTGAATGGTTTGTCCAAAAATCATAAAAGTGGTCTTGTTAGATTCAGGGCATCATGCTGAGTCGACTGATATCCAATTTTCCCAGATCAGCCATTTTGGCTGTCGGCCATTTTGAATTATGTGCTAAAATGCTGTATTTTAGGAATACATGAACCTATCGTTACAAAACTCGGTATGGGTCATCAGCACGATGTCCTGAAGGAGCCTGAGAAGTTTCGAAACAGTGCCATCTAGTGGTGAATTTTTTTCCCCAAATGCTTCCAAATGCTTATAACTTTGGGTGTGGTCAACTTATTTTCACAGGACTCATCTCTTTAGACTCCTGAATCGTTGCCGAGTCCAACGATACCGAACATGTTAGGTTTTGCCTTATGGTTTGTGTAGCGTTGTGATTTAGCGCTTAAAAAACATTTGGCTATATCTTTGAAACTGCTTGTCCGATCGAGACGAAACCACCTTCAGAAGTTTGGAAACATAGGTCGATAGCTGTTCACTAATGCCCAAATGCGAAAATATTGATGTTTAGGGGTAGTAAAATCCAATCAAAGTCATGTGTCAGTCAATTTTTACGTGTTTTTTCATATAAATGTCTATAACTCCGAAGCGAATTGAGATATTTTCACCAAAATCGACACAAATATGCATGGGCTCACTCTGAGGACACATTAAAAAAATGGTGTGACTGAGCCTCTTGGTGGCGCTATAACAGAACAAAACATGAAATTCCCATTGACTTCAATACAGTTTTGTGAAATAAAATGCTATACTAAACAAATGCATTGGTGTAATATTACGAAACTCAGAATGTGCAATCAGCTCCATCCCCTAAAGGTACCCAAAATATTTCGAGACAGCGCCACCTAGTGGTCAAAAGTTATAACAAAATTTCCAAAAAGGCTAATAACTTTTGAATAAATCTGGCTATTGGAATGCCACTGGTCTTAATAGATTCCCTGGGTCAAGCCGAGAACATAGATACCAAGTTTTCCTTATTTGGCCAAACTTCCTGTCCGCCATCTTGATTTTCATTCAAAACCTACTTTTTCGAACTCCTCCTAGACTGTTTGTCCGATTTTCACCAAAATCGAATCGTATCATCTCCAGACTGTGCCGACTAAAAGTTATGGATTTCGTGTCGATAGACGAAACCGTTTTCGTATAGCCCAGCAGCAAAGTTGAGGCATGATGCCAAAAGCACTATTCAGGCTTTATCTCTGCAATCCCTTGAAATATTGACACCAAACTTTGTATGTGTCATTGTCACTTCACTCTGACCACATCACATCAGTTTTGTAATTGCTCCACCTATTGGTCGAAAGTGATAATCCATTAAATCATATTCTGAATTACTTTTTATATGATTTTTCAGCCATTTCGCCAAAAATCCTCTCTAAATGTCTTTAATTGCTCATTGTTGTAGTTGGTCTGACACCTTCAGCCATGTTGGCATATCCTGTCATCTGCTTGCGCTTGGCCCCGATAATTGCTGCTTGCAGCTATATTTATTATTATTATTCTTCATTGTTCCGACTGGGAGTCTATGGCAGCCCATAGAACCAATTGCGGGAAAGTTGTAATGGTTTGACATTCTGATAGAGGACAGTCCCAACATTAAATACACCAATTTTGGTGTGTCTAAGTCATTCCCTCTAGCGCCACCAACTGTCCAAAGTTTCACTCATGTTTCTGCTAATAACTTTTGAACCACAAGGGCTAGAAACAAAATTCTTTTTTCCTCTGATTCGTGAGCTCATGGCGATTCGATTGCACCATATGAGGTCATTTTCCGTCATTATAATTTTTCCGCCATTTTGAATTTTCCGAAAAAGCTACTTTTTCGAACTCCTCCTAGGCCGTTGCTCCAATTTCCACGAAAATTGAATCAGATCATCTTCAGACCATGCCGACAAAAAGTTATGCAATTCGTGTTGATTCGTCAAACCGTTCTCGAATACCGCGCAAACAAATTTTATGTAGCGCTTGCGAAAACAGACACAAGCCTGTATCTCCGCAACGCTTTATCGTATTCACACCAAACTAAGCACATATCATCACAAGCATGACCTGAGCCTACATGCTGCGTTTCGGCGCAGTGCCACCTACTGGTCCGGAGATATGAAAAATGGCTGTTTTTGCTTATAACTTCTGAATGGTTTGTCCAAAAATCATAAAAGTGGTCTTGTTAGATTCAGGGCATCATGCTGAGTCGACTGATATCCAATTTTCCCAGATCAGCCATTTTGAATTATGTGCTAAAATGCTGTATTTTAGGAATGCATGAACCTATCGTTACGAAACTCGGTGTGGGTCATCAGCACGATGTCCTGAAGGAGCCTGAGAAGTTTCGAAACAGTGCCATCTAGTGGTGAATTTTTTTCCCCAAATGCTTCCAAATGCTTATAACTTTGGTTGTGGTCAACTTATTTTCACAGGACTCATCTCTTTAGACTCCTGAATCGTTGCCGAGTCCAACGATACCAAACATGTTAGGTTTCGCCTTATGGTTTGTGTAGTGTTGTGATTTAGCGCTTAAAAAACATTTGGCTATATCTTTGAAACCGCTTGTCCGATCGAGACGAAACCACCTTCAGAAGTTTGGAAACATAGGTCGATAGCTATTCGCCAATGCCCAAATGCGAAAATATTGATGTTTAGGGGTAGTAAAATCCAATCAAAGTCATGTGTCAGTCAATTTTTACGTGTTTTTTCATATAAATGTCTATAACTCCGAAGCAAATTGAGATATTTTCACCAAAATCGACACAAATATGCATGGGCTCACTCTGAGGACACATAAAAAAAATGGTGGGACTGAGCCTCTTGGTGGCGCTATAACAGAACAAAACATGAAATTCCCATTGACTTCAATACAGTTTTGTGAAATAAAATGCTATAGTAAACAAATGCATTGGTGTAATATTACGAAACTCAGAATGTGCAATCAGCTCCATCCCCTAAAGGTACCCAAAATATTTCGAGACAGCGCCACCTAGTGGTCAAAAGTTATAACAAAATTTCCAAAAAGGCTAATAACTTTTGAATAAATCTGGCTATTGAAATGCCACTGGTCTTAATAGATTCCCTGGGTCAAGCCGAGAACATAGATACCAAGTTTTCCTTATTTGGCCAAACTTCCTGTCCGCCATCTTGATTTTCAGTCAAAACCTACTTTTTCGAACTCCTCCCAGACTGTTTGTCCGATTTTCACCAAAATCGAATCGTATCATCTCCAGACTGTGCCGACTAAAAGTTATGGATTTCGTGTCGACAGACGAAACCGTTTTCGTATAGCGCAGCAGCAAAGTTGAGGCATGATGCCAAAAGCACTATTCAGGCTTTATCTCTGCAATCCCTTGAAATATTGACACCAAACTTTGTATGTGTCATTGTCACTTCACTCTGACCACATCACATCAGTTTTGTAATTGCTCCACCTATTGGTCGAAAGTGATAATCCATTAAATCATATTCTGAATTACTTTTTATATGATTTTTCAGCCATTTCGCCAAAAATCCTCTCTAAATGTCTTTAATTGCTCATTGTTGCAGTTGGTCTGACACCTTCAGCCATGTTGGCATATCCTGTCATCTGCTTGCGCTTGGCCCCGATAATTGCTGCTTGCAGCTATATTTATTATTATTATTCTTCATTGTTCCGACTGGGAGTCTATGGCAGCCCATAGAACCGATTGCGGGAAAGTTGTAATGGTTTGACATTCTGATAGAGGACAGTCCCAACATTAAATACACCAATTTTGGTGTGTCTAAGTCATTCCCTCTAGCGCCACCAACTGTCCAAAGTTTCACTCATGTTTCTGCTAATAACTTTTGAACCACAAGGGCTAGAAACAAAATTCTTTTTTCCTCTGATTCGTGAGCTCATGGCGATTCGATTGCACCATATGACGTCATTTTCCGTCATTATAATTTTTCCGCCATTTTGAATTTTCCGAAAAAGCTACTTTTTCGAACTCCTCCTAGGCCGTTGCTCCAATTTCCACGAAAATTGAATCAGATCATCTTCAGACCATGCCGACAAAAAGTTATGCAATTCGTGTTGATTCGTCAAACCGTTCTCGAATACCGCGCAAACAAATTTTATGTAGCGCTTGCGAAAACAGACACAAGCCTGTATCTCCGCAACGCTTTATCGTATTCACACCAAACTAAGCACATATCATCACAAGCATGACCTGAGCCTACATGCTGCGTTTCGGCGCAGTGCCACCTACTGGTCCGGAGATATGAAAAATGGCTGTTTTTGCTTATAACTTCTGAATGGTTTGTCCAAAAATCATAAAAGTGGTCTTGTTAGATTCAGGGCATCATGCTGAGTCGACTGATATCCAATTTTCCCAGATCAGCCATTTTGGCTGTCGGCCATTTTGAATTATGTGCTAAAATGCTGTATTTTAGGAATGCATGAACCTATCGTTACGAAACTCGGTATGGGTCATCAGCACGATGTCCTGAAGGAGCCTGAGAAGTTTTGAAACAGTGCCATCTAGTGGTGAATTTTTTTCCCCAAATGCTTCCAAATGCTTATAACTTTGGTTGTGGTCAACTTATTTTCACAGGACTCATCTCTTTAGACTCCTGAATCGTTGCCGAGTCCAACGATACCAAACATGTTAGGTTTCGCCTTATGGTTTGTGTAGCGTTGTGATTTAGCGCTTAAAAAACATTTGGCTATATCTTTGAAACCGCTTGTCCGATCGAGACGAAACCACCTTCAGAAGTTTGGAAACATAGGTCGATAGCTACACGCCAATGCCCAAATGCGAAAATATTGATGTTTAGGGGTAGTAAAATCCAATCAAAGTCATGTGTCAGTCAATTTTTACGTGTTTTTTCATATAAATGTCTATAACTCCGAAGCGAATTGAGATATTTTCACCAAAATCGACACAAATATGCATGGGCTCACTCTGAGGACACATAAAAAAAATGGTGGGACTGAGCCTCTTGGTGGCGCTATAACAGAACAAAACATGAAATTCCCATTGACTTCAATACAGTTTTGTGAAATAAAATGCTATAGTAAACAAATGCATTGGTGTAATATTACGAAACTCAGAATGTGCAATCAGCTCCATCCCCTAAAGGTACCCAAAATATTTCGAGACAGCGCCACCTAGTGGTCAAAAGTTATAACAAAATTTCCAAAAAGGCTAATAACTTTTGAATAAATCTGGCTATTGAAATGCCACTGGTCTTAATAGATTCCCTGGGTCAAGCCGAGAACATAGATACCAAGGTTTCCTTATTTGGCCAAACTTCCTGTCCGCCATCTTGATTTTCAGTCAAAACCTACTTTTTCGAACTCCTCCTAGACTGTTTGTCCGATTTTCACCAAAATCGAATCGTATCATCTCCAGACTGTGCCGACTAAAAGTTATGGATTTCGTGTCGATAGACGAAACCGTTTTCGTATAGCGCAGCAGCAAAGTTGAGGCATGATGCTAATAGCAATAATTAAGGCTTTATCTCTGCAATGCCTTGATATATTGACACCAATCTTTGTATGTGTCATTGTCACTTCACTCTGACCACATCACATCACTTTTTTAACTGCGCCACCTATTGGTCGAAAGTGATAATCCATTAAATCATATTTTAAATGACTTTTTATATGATTTTTCAGCCATTTCATCTAAAATCCTCTTTAAATGTATTTAATTGCTCATTGTTCCAGTTGGTCTGACACCTTCAGCCATGTTGGCATATCCTGTCATCTGCTTGCGCTTGGCCCCGATAATTGCTGCTTGCAGCTATATTTAGGGGCCAAGCACCGAAGGTGCGTAGGCACCTATTGTATCCGTTCCCGTTCCTATTATTAGGGGCCAAGCACCGAAGGTGCGGAGGCACCTATTGTTTTCGTTCGCGTTCTTATTATTAGGGGCCAAGCACCGAAGGTGCGGAGGCACCTATTGTATCTGTTCCCGTTCTTATTAGGGGCCAAGCACCGAAGGTGCGGAGGCACCTATTGTTTTTGTTCGCGTTCTTATTATTAGGGGCCAAGCACCGAAGGTGCGGAGGCACCTATTGTTTTTGTTCGCGTTCTTATTATTATTAGGGGCCAAGCACCGAAGGTGCGGAGGCACCTATTGTTTTTGTTCCGGTTCTTATTATTATTATTATTATTATTATTATTCTTCTTCTTCTTCTTCCGCCATGGGAGTCTATGGCAGCCCATAGAACCGCTTGCGGGAAAGTTATGAAATTTGGCACAATGATAGAGGACAGTCCAAAAAGTCACCATACCAAATTTGGTGTCTTAAAACCAATCCCTCTAGCGCCACCACCTGTCCAAAGTTTCACTTTTATTTTGCTAATAACTTTTGAAGCGTAAGGCCAATCAACAAAATTCTTTTTTCCTCTGATTCCTGAGCTCATGCTGATTCGATTGCACCCTATGACGTCATTTTCCGGCTTATAAATATGGCCGCCATTTTGAATGTGCTGAAAAAGCTACTTTTTCAAACTCGTCCTAGACGGTTTGTCCGATTTGCACGAAAATTGAACCAGATCATCTTCAGGCAGTGCTGACAAAAAGTTATGGAATTCAAATTGATTCGTCAAACCGTTTTCGATAAATGCTCGAACAAATTTTACGTAGCACCTGCAAAAACAGTCGTAAGGCTGTATCTCTGCAACGGTTTATCGTATTCAGACCAAACTTGGTACATGTCATCACAAGCATGACCTGAGGCTACATGCTGCGTTTCGGCGCAGCGCCACCTACTGGTCCGGAGATATGAAAAATGGCTATTTTTGCTTATAACTTCTGAACAATTTGTCCAAAAATCATAAAATTGGTCTCGTTAGATTCAGGGCAACATGCCGAGTCGACTGATATCAAATTTTACCATATCGGCCATTTTGACTGTCGGCCATTTTGAATTTTGTGATAAAATGCTGTATTTTAAGAACGCATGAACGGATTGTTACGAAACTTGGTATGGGTCATCAGCACGATGTTCTGAAGGAGCGTGAGAAGTTTCGAAACAGCGCCACCTAGTGGTCAAAAGTTATAACGACATTTCCAAAAAGGCTAATAACTTTTGAATAAATCTGGCTACTGAAATGCCACTGGTCTTATTAGATTCCTTGGGTCAAGCCGAGAACATAGATACCAAGTTTACCTTATTTGGCCAAACTTCCTTTCCGCCATCTTGATTTTCATTCAAAACCTACTTTTTCAAACTCCTCCTAGACCGTTTGTCCGATTTTCACCAAAATCGAATCGTATCATCTCCAGACCGTGCCGACTAAAAGTTATGGATTTCGTGTGGATAGACCAAACCGTTTTCGTATAGCGCAGCAGCAAAGTTGAGGCATGATGCTAATAGCACTATTCAGGCTTTATCTCTGCAATCCCTTGAAATATTGACACCAAACTTTGTATGTGTCATTGTCACTTCACTCTGACCACATCACATCAGTTTTGTAACTGCGCCACCTATTGGTCGAAAGTGATAATGCATTAAATCATATTTTTATTGACTGTTTCTATGATTTTTCAGCCATTTCGTCTAAAATCCTCTTTAAATGTCTTTAATTGCTCATTGTTGCAGTTGGTCGGACACCTTCAGCCATGTTGGCATATCCTGTCATCTACTTGCGCTTGGCCCCGGTAATGGCTGCTTGCAGCTATATTTATTATTATTATTCTTCTTCCGCCATGGGAGTCTATGGCAGCCCATAGAACCGATTGCGGGAAAGTTATGAAATTTGGCACAATGATAGAGGACAGTCCAAAAAGTCACCATACCAAATTTGGTGTCTTAAAACCAATCCCTCTAGCGCCACCACCTGTCCAAAATTTCACTTTTATTTTGCTAATAACTTTTGAACCGTTTGGCCAATCAACAAAATTCTTTTTTCCTCTGATTCCCGAGCTCATGCCGATTCGATTGCACCCTATGACGTCATTTTCCGGCTTATAAATATGGCCGCCATTTTGAATGGGCTGAAAAAGCTACTTTTTCGAACTCGTCCTAGACGGTTTGTCCGATTTGCACGAAAATTGAACCAGATCATCTTCAGGCAGTGCTGACAAAAAGTTATGGAATTCAAATTGATTCGTCAAACCGTTTTCGAATAACGCTCGAACACATTTTACGTAGCGCTTGCGAAAACAGTCGTAGGGCTGTATCTCCGCAACGCTTTATCGGATTCAGACCAAAATTGGTACATGTCATCACAAGCATGACCTGAGGCTACATGCTGCGTTTCGGCGCAGTGCCACCTACTGGTCCGGAGATATGAAAAATTGCTATTTTTGCTTATAACTTCTGAATGGTTTGTCCAAAAATCATAAAAGTGGTCTCGTTAGATTCAGGGCGTCATGCTGAGTCGACTGATATCCAATTTTCCCCGATCAGCCATTTTGGCTGTCGGCCATTTTGAATTATGTGCTAAAATGCTGTATTTTATGAACGAGTGAACGTATCGTTACAAAACTCGGAATGGATCATCAGCACGATGCCCTGAAGGAGCCTGAGAAGTTTCGAAACAGTGCCACCTAGTGGTGAATTTTTTTTCCCAAATGCTTCCAAATGCTTATAACTTTGGGTGTGGTCGACTTATTTTCACGAGACTCATCTCATTAGAGTCCTGAATCGTTGCCGAGTCCCACGATACCAAACATGCTAGGTTTCGCCTTACGGTTTGTGTAGCGTTGTGATTTAGCGCTTAAAAAACATTTGGCTATATCTTCGAAACCGCTAGTCCGATCGAGACGAAACCACCGTCAGAAGTTTGGAAACATAGGTCGATAGCTATACGCCAATGCCCAAATGCAAAAATATTGATGTTTAGGGGTAGTAAATTCCAATCAAAGTCATGTGTCAGTCATTTTTTACGTGTTTTTTCATATAAATGTCTATAACTCCGAAGCGAATTGAGATATTTTCACCAAAATCGACACACATATGTATGAGCTCACTCTGAGGACATGTAAAAAAAATGGTGGGACTCAGCTTCTTGGTGGCGCTATAATAGAACAAAACATGAAATTCTCATTGACTTCAATACAGTTTTGTGAAATAAAATGCTATACTAAACAAATGCATTGGTGTAATATTACAAAACTCAAAATGTGCCATCAGCACCATCCCCTGAAGGTACCCAAAATATTTCGAGACAGTGCCACCTAGTAGTCAAAAGTTATAACAAAATTTCCAAAAAGGCTAATAACTTTTGAATAAATCTGGCTATTGAAATGCCACTGGTCTTCATAGATTCCCTGGGTCAAGCCGAGAACATAGATACCAAGTTTTCCTTATTTGGCCAGACTTCCTGTCCGCCATCTTGATTTTCATTCAAAACCTACTTTTTCGAACTCCTCCTAGACCGTTTGTCCGATTTTCACCAAAATCGAATCGTACCATCTCCAGACTGTGCCGACTAAAAGTTATGGATTTCGTGTCGATAGACGAAACCGTTTTCGTATAGCGCAGCAGCAAATTTGAGGCATGATGCCAAAAGCACTATTCAGGCTTTATCTCTGCAATCCCTTGAAATATTGACACCAAACTTTGTATGTGTCATTGTCACTTCACTCTGACCACATCACATCAGTTTTGTAACTGCTCCACCTATTGGTCGAAAGTGATAATCCATTAAATCATATTCTGAATTACTTTTTATATGATTTTTCAGCCATTTCGCCTAAACTCCTCTTTAAATGTCTTTAATTGCTCATTGTTGCAGTTGGTCTGACACCTTCAGCCATGTTGGAATATCCTGTCATCTGCTTGCGCTTGGCCCCGATAATTGCTGCTTGCAGCTATATTTATTATTATTATTATTCTTCTTCCGCCATGGGAGTCTATGGCAGCCCATAGAACCGATTGCGGGAAAGTTATGAAATTTGGCACAATGATAGAGGACAGTCCAAAAAGTCACCATACCAAATTTGGTGTCTTAAAACCAATCCCTCTAGCGCCACCACCTGTCCAAAATTTCACTTTTATTTTGCTAATAACTTTTGAACCGTTTGGCCAATCAACAAAATTCTTTTTTCCTCTGATTCCCGAGCTCATGCCGATTCGATTTCACCCTATGACGTCATTTTCCGGCTTATAAATATGGCCGCCATTTTTAATGGGCTGAAAAAGCTACTTTTTCGAACTCGTCCTAGACGGTTTGTCCGATTTGCACGAAAATTGAACCAGATCATCTTCAGGCAGTGCTGACAAAAAGTTATGGAATTCAAATTGATTCGTCAAACCGTTTTCGAATAACGCTCGAACACATTTTACGTAGCGCTTGCGAAAACAGTCGTAGGGCTGTATCTCCGCAACGCTTTATCGGATTCAGACCAAAATTGGTACATGTCATCACACGCATGACCTGAGGCTACATGCTGCGTTTCGGCGCAGCGCCACCTACTGGTCCGGAGATATGAAAAATGGCTATTTTTGCTTATAACTTCTGAACATTTTGTCCAAAAATCATAAAATTGGTCTCGTTAGATTCAGGGCAACATGCCGAGTCGACTGATATCAAATTTTACCATATCGGCCGTTTTGACTTTCGGCCATTTTGAATTTTGTGCTAAAATGCTGTATTTTAAGAACGCATGAACGGATTGTTACGAAACTCGGTATGGGTCATCAGTACGATGTTCTGAAGGAGCGTGAGAAGTTTTGAAACAGCGCCACCTAGTGGTGAATTTTATTTTTCAAATGCTTATAACTTTGGGTGTGGTCGACTTATTTTCACCAAACTCATCTCATTAGACTCCTGAATCCTTGCCGAGTCCAACGATACCAAATATGCTAGGTTTCGCCTTACGGTTTGTGTAGCGTTGTGATTTAGCCCTTAAAAAACATTAGGCGATATCTTCGAAACCGTTTGTCCGATCGAGACGAAACCACCGTCAGAAGTTTGGAATCATAGCTTGTTAACTAAACGTTTAAGCCCAAATGCGAAAATATTGATGTCTAGAGGTAGTAAATTCCAATTAAAGTCATGTGTCAGTCATTTTTTACGTGTTTTTTCATATAAATGTCTATAACTCCGAAGATAATTGAGATATTTTCACCAAAATCGACACACATATGTATGGGCTCACTCTGAGGACACATACAAAAAATGGTGGGACTGAGCCTCTTGGTGGCGCTATAATAGAACAAAACATGAAATTCCCATTGACTTCCATACAATTTTGTGAAATAAAATGCTATACTAAACAAATGCATTGGTTTAATATTACGAAACTTAGATTGTGTCATCAGCACCATCCCCTGAAGGTACCCAAAATATTTCGAGACAGCGCCACCTAGTGGTCAAAAGTTGTAACAAAATTTCCAAAAAGGCTAATAACTTTTGAATAAATCTGGCTATTGAAATGCTTAATAGATTCCTTGGGTCAAGCCGAGAACATAGATACCAAGTTTTCCTTATTTGGCCAAACTTCCTGTCCGCCATCTTGATTTTCAGTCAAAACCTACTTTTTCAAACTCCTCCTAGACCGTTTGTCCGATTTTCACCAAAATCTAATCGTATCATCTCCAGACCATGCCAACTAAAAGTTATGGATTTCTTGTCGATAGACGAAACCATTTTCGTATAGCGCAGCAGCAAAGTTGAGGCATGATGCCAATAGCACTATTCAGGCTTTATCTCTGCAATGCCTTGACATATTGACAACAAACTTTGTATGTGACATTGTCACTTCACTCTGACCACATCAGTTTTGTAACTGCGCCACCTACTTGTCGAAAGTGATAATCAATTAAATTATATTTTTAATTACTGTTTCTATGATTTTTCAGCCATTTCGTCTAAAATCCTCTTTAAATGTCTGTAATTGCTCATTGTTGCAGTTGATCTGACACCTTCAGCCATGTCTTGTCGTCTTATTCTGCTTGGCCCCGGTAATGGCTGCTTGCAGCTATATTTAGGGGCCAAGCACCGAAGGTGCGGAGGCACCTATTGTTTTTGTTCGCGTTCTTATTATTAGGGGCCAAGCACCGAAGGTGCGGAGGCACCTATTGTATCTGTTCCCGTTCTTATTATTATTATTAGGGGCCAAGCACCGAAGGTGCGTAGGCACCTATTGTATCCGTTCCCGTTCCTATTATTATTATTATTCTTCCTTCTTCCAACTGGGAGTCTATGGCAGCCCATAGAACCGATTGCGGGAAAGTTGTTTTGGTTTGACATTCTGATAGAGGACAGTCCCAACATTAAATACACCAATTTTGGTGTTTCTAAGTCATTCCCTCTAGCGCCACCACCTGTCCAAAGTTTCACTTTTATTTTGCTAATAACTTTTGAAGCGTAAGGCCAATCAACAAAAATCTTTTTTTCTCTGATTCCTGAGCTCATGCCGATTCGATTGCACCATATGATGTCATTTTCCGGCATATAAATATGGCCGCCATTTTGAATGTGCTGAAAAAGCTACTTTTTCGAACTCGTCCTAGACGGTTTGTCCGATTTGCACGAAAATTGAACCAGATCATCTTCAGGTAGTGCTGACAAAAAGTTATGGAATTCAAATTGATTCGTCAAACCGTTTTCGAATAACGCTCTAACAAATTTTACGTAGCGCTTGCAAAAACAGTCGTAGGGCTGTATCTCCGCAACGCTTTATCGGATTCAGACCAAAATTGGTACATGTCATCACAAGCATGACCTGAGGCGACATGCTGCGTTTCGGCGCAGCGCTACCTACTGGTCCGGAGATATGAAAAATTGCTATTTTTGCTTATAACTTCTGAACAGTTTGTCCAAAAATCATAAAATTGGTCTTGTTAGATTCAGGGCAACATGCTGAGTCGACTGATATCCATTTTTCCCCAATCAGCCATTTTGGCTGTCGGCCATTTTGAATTATGTGCAAAAATGCTGTATTTTATGAACGCGTGAACGTATCGTTACAAAACTCGGAATGGATCATCAGCACGATGCCCTGAAGGAGTCTGAGAAGTTTCGAAACAGTGCCACCTAGTGGTGAATTTTTTTTCCCAAATGTTTCCAAATGCTTATAACTTTGGGTGTGGTCGACTTATTTTCACGAGACTCATCTCATTAGAGTCCTGAATCGTTGCCGAGTCCCACGATACCAAACATGCTAGGTTTTGCCTTACGGTTTGTGTAGCGTTGTGATTTAGCGCTTAAAAAACATTTGGCTATATCTTCGAAACCGCTAGTCCGATCGAGACGAAACCACCGTCAGAAGTTTGGAAACATAGGTCGATAGCTATACGCCAATGCCCAAATGCGAAAATATTGATGTTTAGGGGTAGTAAATTCCAATCAAAGTCATGTGTCAGTCATTTTTTACGTGTTTTTTCATATAAATGTCTATAACTCCGAAGCGAATTGAGATATTTTCACCAAAATCGACACACATATGTACGAGCTCACTCTGAGGACATGTAAAAAAAATGGTGGGACTCAGCCTCTTGGTGGCGCTATAATAGAACAAAACATGAAATTCCCATTGACTTCAATACAGTTTTGTGAAATAAAATGCTATACTAAACAAATGCATTGGTGTAATATTACGAAACTCAAAATGTGCCATCAGCACCATCCCCTGAAAGTACCCAAAATATTTCGAGACAGTGCCACCTAGTGGTCAAAAGTTATAACAAAATTTCCAAAAAGGCTAATAACTTTTGAATAAATCTGGCTATTGAAATGCCACTGGTCTTAATAGATTCCCTGGGTCAAGCCGAGAACATAGATACCAAGTTTTCCTTATTTGGCCTAGGTTCCTGTCCGCCATCTTGATTTTCAGTCAAAACCTACTTTTTCGAACTCCTCCTAGACCGTTTGTCCAATTTTCACCAAAATCGAATCGTATCATCTCCAGACTATGCTGAATAAAAGTTATGGATTTCGTGTCAATAGACGAAACCGTTTTCGTATAGTGTAGTAGCAAAGTTGAGGCATGATGCTAAAAGCACTATTCAGGCTTTATCTCTGCAATGCCTTGACATATTGACACCAAACTTTATATGTGTCATTGTCACTTCACTCTGACCACATCACATCAGTTTTGTAACTGCGCCACCTATTGGTCGAAAGTGATAATCCATTAAATCATATTTTGAATGACTTTTTATATGATTTTTCAGCCATTTCGCCTAAAATCCTCTTTAAATGTATTTAATTGCTCATTGTTGCAGTTGGTCTGACACCTTCAGCCATGTTGGCATATCCTGTCGTCTGCTTGCGCTTGGCCCCGATAATTGCTGCTTGCAGCTATATTTATTATTATTATTCTTCTTCCGCCATGGGAGTCTATGGCAGCCCATAGAACCGAGCGCGGGAAAGTTGTTTTGGTTTGACATTCTGATAGAGGACAGTCCCAACATTAAATACACCAATTTTGGTGTTTCTAAGTCATTCCCTCTAGCGCCACCACCTGTCCAAAATTTCACTTTTATTTTGCTAATAACTTTTGAACCGTAAGGCCAATCAGCTAAATTCTTGTTTCCTCTGATTTCTGAGCTCATGGCAATTCGATTGCACCCTATGACGTAATTTTACGTCATTAAAATATGGCCGCCATCTTGAATTTTTCTAAAAACCTACTTTTTCGAACTCGTCCTAGACGGTTTGTCCGATTTGCACAAAAATTGAACCAGATCATCTTCAGGCAGTGGTGACCAAAAGTTATGAAATTCAAATTGATTCGTCAAACCGTTCTTGATAAACGCTCGAACAAATTTTACGTAGCGCCTGCAAAAACAGTCGTAAGGCGGTATCTCCGCAACGGTTTATCGTATTCAGACCAAACTTGGTACATGTACTCACAAGCATGACTTGAGGCTACATGCTGCGTTTCGGCGCAGCGCCACCTACTGGTCTGGAGATATGAAAAATGGCTATTTTTGCTTATAACTTCTGAACAGTTTGTCCAAAAATCATAAAATTGGTCTCGTTAGATTCAGGGCAACATGCCGAGTCGACTGATATCCAATTTTACCATATCGGACATTTTGACTGTCGGCCATTTTGAATTTTGTGCTAAAATGCTGTATTTTAAGAACGCATGAACGGATTGTTACGAAACTTGGTATGGGTCATCAGCACGATATCCTGAAGGAGCGTGAGAAGTTTCGAAACAGCGCCACCTAGTGGTGAATTTTTTTTTTCAAATGCTTTTAACTTTGGGTGCGGTCGACTTATTTTCACGAGACTCATCTAATTAGACTCCTGAAACCTTGCCGAGTCCTACGATACCAAACATGCTAGGTTTTGCCTTACGGTTTGTGTAGCGTTGTGATTTAGCGCTTAAAAAACATTTGGCTATATCTTCGAAACCGTTTGTCCGATCGAGACGAAACCACCGTCAGAAGTTTGGAAACATAGGTCGATAGCTATATGCCAATGCCCAAATGCGAAAATATTGATGTTTAGGGGTAGTAAATTCCAATCAAAGTCATGTGTCAGTCATTTTTTACGTGTTTTTTCATATAAATGTCTATAACTCTGAAGCGAATTGAGATATTTTCACCAAAATTGACACACATATGTATCGGCTCACTCTGAGGACACGTAAAAAAAATTGTGTGACTGAGCCTCTTGGTGGCGCTATAATAGAACAAAACATGAAATTCCCATTGACTTCAATACAGTTTTGTGAAATAAAATGCTATACTAAACAAATGCATTGGTGTAATATTACAAAACTCAGAATGTGCCATCTGCACCATCCCCTGAAGGTACCCAACATATTTAGAAACAGCGCCACCTAGTGGTCAAAAGTTATAACAAAATTTCCAAAACTGCTAATAACTTTTGAATAAATTGGCCTATTGTAATGCAACTCATCTTAGTAGATTCCTTGGGTCAAGCTGAGAACATAGATACCAAGTTAACCTTATTTGGCCTAACTTCCTGTCCGCCATCTTGATTTTCATTCAAAACCTACTTTTTCGAACTCCTCCAAGACCGTTTGTCCGATTTTCACCAAAATCGAATCGTATCATCTCCAGACCGTGCCGACTAAAAGTTATGGATTTCGTGTCGATTGACGGAACCATTTTCTTATACCGCAGCAGCAAATTTAAGGCATGATGCCAAAAGGACTATTCAGGCTTTATCTCTGCAATGCCTTGACATATTGACACCAAACTTTGTATGTGTCATTGTCACTTCACTCTGACCACATCACATCAGTTTTGTAACTGCGCCACCTATTGGTCAAAAGTGATAAGCCATTAAATGATATTATTCATTACTGTTTCTATGATTTTTCAGGCATTTTGCCTAAAATCCTCTTTAAATGTCTTTAATTTCTCATTGTTGCAGTTGGTCTGACACGTCTTGTTGTCTTATTCTGCTTGGCCCCGGTAATGGCTGCTTGCAGCTATATTTAGGGGCCAAGCACCGAAGGTGCGGAGGCACCTATTGTTTTTGTTCGCGTTCTTATTAGGGGCCAAGCACCGAAGGTGCGTAGGCACCTATTGTATCTGTTCCCGTTCTTATTATTATTATTCTTCCGTTTCTTCCGACTGGGCGTCTATGGCAGCCCATAGAACCGATTGCGGGAAAGTTGTTTTGATTTGACATTCTGATAGAGGACAGTCCCAACATTAAATACACCAATTTTGGTGTTTCTAAGTCATTCCCTCTAGCGCCACCACCTGTCCAAAATTTCACTTTTATTTTGCTAATAACTTTTGAACAGTAAGGCCAATCAACAAAATTCTTTTTTCCTCTGATTCCTGAGCTCTTGTCGATTCGAGGGCACCCTATGATGTCATTTTCCGGCATATAAATATGGCCGCCATTTTGAATGACCTGAAAAAGCTACTTTTTCGAACTCGTCCTAGACGGTTTGTCCGATTTGCACGAAAATTGAACCAGATCATCTTCAGGTAGTGCTGACAAAAAGTTATGGAATTCAAATTGATTCGTCAAACCGTTTTCGAATAACGCTCAAACAAATTTTACGTAGCGCTTGCGAAAACAGTCGTAGGGCTGTATCTCCGCAACGCTTTATCGGATTCAGACCAAAATTGGTACATGTCATCACAAGCATGAACTGAGGCTACATGCTGTGTTTCGGCGCAGCGCCACCTACTGGTCCGGAGATATGAAAAATGGCTATTTTTGCTTATAACTTCTGAACAGTTTGTCCAAAAATCATAAAATTGGTCTTTTTAGATTCAGGGCAACATGCCGAGTCGACTGATATTCAATTTTACTATTTCGGCCAGTTTGACTGTCGGCCATTTTGAATTATGTGCTAAAATGCTGTATTTTAAGAACGCATGAACGAATAGTTACGAAACTTGGTATGGGTCATCAGCACGATGTCCTGAAGAAGCCTGAGAAGTTTCGAAACAGCGCCACCTAGTGGTGACATTTTTTTTCCAAATGCTTATAACTTTGGTTGTGATCGACTTATTTTCACGAAACTCATCTCATTAGACTCCTGAATCGTTGCCGTGTCCCAAGATACCAAACATGCTAGGTTTCGCCTTATGGTTTGTGTAGCGTTGTGATTTAGCGCTTAAAAAACATTTGGCTATATCTTCGAAACCGCTAGTCCGATTGAGACGAAACCACCGTCAGAAGTTTGGAAACATAGGTCGATAGCTATACGCCAATGCCCAAATGCGAAAATATTGATGTTTAGGGGTAGTAAATTCCAATCAAAGTCATGTGTCAGTCATTTTTTACGTGTTTTTTCATATAAATGTCTATAACTCCGAAGCGAATTGAGATATTTTCACCAAAATCGACACACATATGTATGGGCTCACTCTGAGGACATATAAAAAAAATGGTGGGACTGAGCCTCTTGGTGGCGCTATAATAGAACAAAACATGAAATTCCCATTGACTTCAATGCAGTTTTGTGAAATGAAATGCTATACTAAACAAATGCATTGGTGTAATATTACGAAACTCAGAATGTGCCATCAGCACCATCCCCTGAAGGTACCCAAAATATTTCGAGACAACGACACCTAGTGGTCAAAAGTTATAACAAAATTTCCAAAACTGCTAATAACTTTTGAATAAATTGGCCTATTGTAATGCAACTCATCTTAGTAGATTCCTTGGGTCAAGCTGAGAACATAGATACCAAGTTTACCTTATTTGGCCTAACTTCCTGTCCGCCATCTTGATTTTCATTCAAAACCTACTTTTTCGAACTCCTCCAAGACCGTTTGTCCGATTTTCACCAAAATCGAATCGTATCATCTCCAGACCGTGCCGACTAAAAGTTATGGATTTCGTGTCGATTGACGAAACCATTTTCTTATACCGCAGCAGCAAATTTAAGGCATGATGCCAAAAGGACTATTCAGGCTTTATCTCTGCAATGCCTTGACATATTGACACCAAACTTTGTATGTGTCATTGTCACTTCACTCTGACCACATCACATCAGTTTTGTAACTGCGCCACCTATTGGTCAAAAGTGATAAGCCATTAAATGATATTATTCATTACTGTTTCTATGATTTTTCAGGCATTTTGCCTAAAATCCTCTTTAAATGTCTTTAATTTCTCATTGTTGCAGTTGGTCTGACACGTCTTGTTGTCTTATTCTGCTTGGCCCCGGTAATGGCTGCTTGCAGCTATTTAGGGGCCAAGCACCGAAGGTGCGTAGGCACCTATTGTATCTGTTCCCGTTCCTATTATTATTATTATTCTTCCGTTTCTTCCGACTGGGAGTCTATGGCAGCCCATAGAACCGATTGCGGGAAAGTTGTAATGGTTTTACATTCTGATAGAGGACAGTCCCAACATTAAATACACCAATTTTGGTGTGTCTAAGTCATTCCCTCTAGCGCCACCACCTGTCCAAAGTTTCACTTTTATTTTGCTAATAACTTTTGAATCGTAAGTCCAATCAACAAAATTCTTTTTTTCTCTTATTCCTGAGCTCATGCCAATTCGATTGCACCCTATGACGTCATTTTCGTCATAACAATATGGCCGCCATTTTGAATTGTCCTTAAAAGCTACTTTTTCGAACTCGTCCTAGATGGTTTGTCCGATTTGCACGAAAATTGAACCAGATCATCTTCAGGCAGTGCGTACCAAAAGTTATGGAATTCAAATTGATTCGTTAAACCGTTTTCGAAAAACGCTCAAACTAATTTTACGTAGCGCCTGCAAAAACAGTCGTAGGGCTCTATCTCCGCAACGGTTTATCGTATTCAGACCAAACTTGGTACATGTCATCACAGGCATGACCTGAGGCTACATGCTGTGTTTCGGCGCAGCGCCACCTACTGGTCCGGAGATATGGAAAATGGCTATTTTTGCTTATAGCTTTTGAACAGTTTGTCCAAAAATCATAAAATTGGTCTCGTTAGGTTCAGGGCAACATGCCGATTCGACTGATATCCAATTTGACCATATCGGCCATTTTGACTGTCAGCCATTTTGAATTTTGTGCTAAAATGCTGTATTTTATGAACGCATGAACGAATTGTTACGAAACTTGGTATTGGTCATCATCACGATGTCCTGAAGGAACCTGAGAAGTTTCGAAACAGCGCCACCTAGTGGTGAATTTTTTTTCCCAAATGCTTATAACTTTGGGTGTGGTCGACTTATTTTCACGAGACTCATCTCATTAGAGTCCTGAATCGTTGCCGAGTCCCACGATACCAAACATGCTAGGTTTCGCCTTACGGTTTGTGTAGCGTTGTGATTTAGCGCTTAAAAAACATTTGGCTATATCTTCGAAACCGCTAGTCCGATCGAGACGAAACCACCGTCAGAAGTTTGTAAACATAGGTCGATAGCTATACACCAATGCCCAAATGCAAAAATATTGATGTTTAGGGGTAGTAAATTCCAATCAAAGTCATGTGTCAGTCATTTTTTACGTGTTTTTTCATATAAATGTCTATAACTCCGAAGCGAATTGAGATATCTTCACCAAAATTGACACACATATGTATGGGCTCACTCTGAGGACACATAAAAAAAATGGTGGGACTGAGCCTCTTGGTGGCGCTATAACAGAACAAAACATGAAATTCCCATTGACTTCAATACAGTTTTGTGAAATAAAATGCTATACTAAACAAATGCATTAGTGTAATATTACGAAATTCAGAATGTGCCATCAGCTCCATCCCCTGAAGGTATCCAAAATATTTCGAGACAGCGCCACCTAGTGGTCAAAAGTTATAACAAAATTTCCAAAAAGGCTAATAACTTTTGAATAAATCTGGCTATTGAAATGCCACTGGTCTTAATAGATTCCCTGGGTCAAGCCGAGAACATAGATACCAAGTTTTCCTTATTTGGCCAAACTTCCTGTCCGCCATCTTGATTTTCATTCAAAACCTACTTTTTCGAACTCCTCCTAGACCGTTTGTCCGATTTTCACCAAAATCGAATCGTATCATCTCCAGACTGTGCCGACTAAAAGTTATGGATTTCGTGTCGATAGACGAAACCGTTTTCGTATAGCGCAGCAGCAAAGTTGAGGCATGATGCCAAAAGCACTATTCAGGCTTTATCTCTAAAATCCCTTGAAATATTGACACCAAACTTTGTATGTGTCATTGTCACTTCACTCTGACCACATCACATCAGTTTTGTAACTGCTCCACCTATTGGTCGAAAGTGATAATCCATTAAATCATATTCTGAATTACTTTTTATATGATTTTTCAGCCATTTCGCCTAAAATCCTCTCTAAATGTCTTTAATTGCTCATTGTTGCAGTTGGTCTGACACCTTCAGCCATGTTGGCATATCCTGTCATCTGCTTGCGCTTGGCCCCGATAATTGCTGCTTGCAGCTATATTTATTATTATTATTATTATTCTTCTTCCGCCATTGGAGTCTATGGCAGCCCATAGAACCGATTGCGGGAAAGTTATGAAATTTGGCACAATGATAGAGGACAGTCCAAAAAGTCACCATACCAAATTTGGTGTCTTAAAACCAATCCCTCTAGCGCCACCACCTGTCCAAAATTTCACTTTTATTTTGCTAATAACTTTTGAACCGTTTGGCCAATGAACAAAATTCTTTTTTCCTCTGATTCCCGAGCTCATGCCGATTCGATTGCACCCTATGACGTCATTTTCCGGCTTATAAATATGGCCGCCATTTTGAATGGGCTGAAAAAGCTACTTTTTCGAACTCGTCCTAGACGGTTTGTCCGATTTGCACGAAAATTGAACCAGATCATCTTCAGGCAGTGCTGACAAAAAGTTATGGAATTCAAATTGATTCGTCAAACCGTTTTCGAATAACGCTCGAACACATTTTACGTAGCGCTTGCGAAAACAGTCGTAGGGCTGTATCTCCGCAACGCTTTATCGGATTCAGACCAAAATTGGTACATGTCATCACAAGCATGACCTGAGGCTACATGCTGCGTTTCGGCGCAGCGCCACCTACTGGTCCGGAGATATGAAAAATGGCTATTTTTGCTTATAACTTCTGAACATTTTGTCCAAAAATCATAAAATTGGTCTCGTTAGATTCAGGGCAACATGCCGAGTCGACTGATATAAAATTTTACCATATCGGCCATTTTGACTTTCGGCCATTTTGAATTTTGTGCTAAAATGCTGTATTTTAAGAACGCATGAACGGATTGTTACGAAACTCGGTATGGGTCATCAGCACGATGTTCTGAAGGAGCGTGAGAAGTTTCGAAACAGCGCCACCTAGTGGTGAATTTTATTTTTCAAATGCTTATAACTTTGGGTGTGGTCGACTTATTTTCACCAAACTCATCTCATTAGACTCCTGAATCCTTGCCGAGTCCAACGATACCAAATATGCTAGGTTTCGCCTTACGGTTTGTGTAGCGTTGTGATTTAGCACTTAAAAAACATTAGGCGATATCTTCGAAACCGTTTGTCCGATCGAGACGAAACCACCGTCAGAAGTTTGGAATCATAGCTTGTTAACTAAACGTCAGAGCCCAAATGCGAAAATATTGATGTCTAGAGGTAGTAAATTCCAATTAAAGTCATGTGTCAGTCATTTTTTACGTGTTTTTTCATATAAATGTCTATAACTCCGAAGATAATTGAGATATTTTCACCAAAATCGACACACATATGTATGGGCTCACTCTGAGGACACATACAAAAAATGGTGGGACTGAGCCTCTTGGTGGCGCTATAATAGAACAAAACATGAAATTCCCATTGACTTCCATACAATTTTGTGAAATAAAATGCTATACTAAACAAATGCATTGGTTTAATATTACGAAACTCAGATTGTGTCATCAGCACCATCCCCTGAAGGTACCCAAAATATTTCGAGACAGCGCCACCTAGTGGTCAAAAGTTCTAACAATTTCCAAAAAGGCTAATAACTTTTGAATAAATCTGGCTATTGAAATGCTTAATAGATTCCTTGGGTCAAGCTGAGAACATAGATACCAAGTTTTCCTTATTTGGCCAAACTTCCTGTCCGCCATCTTGATTTTCAGTCAAAACCTACTTTTTCAAACTCCTCCTAGACCGTTTGTCCGATTTTCACCAAAATCTAATCGTATCATCTCCAGACCGTGCCGACTAAAAGTTATGGATTTCTTGTCGATAGACGAAACCATTTTCGTATAGCGCAGCAGCAAAGTTGAGGCATGATGCCAATAGCACTATTCAGGCTTTATCTCTGCAATGCCTTGACATATTGACAACAAACTTTGTATGTGACATTGTCACTTCACTCTGACCACATCAGTTTTGTAACTGCGCCACCTACTTGTCGAAAGTGATAATCAATTAAATTATATTTTTAATTACTGTTTCTATGATTTTTCAGCCATTTCGTCTAAAATCCTCTTTAAATGTCTGTAATTGCTCATTGTTGCAGTTGATCTGACACCTTCAGCCATGTCTTGTCGTCTTATTCTGCTTGGCCCCGGTAATGGCTGCTTGCAGCTATATTTATTATTATTATTCTTCTTCCGCCATGGGAGTCTATGGCAGCCCATAGAACCGATTGCGGGAAAGTTATGAAATTTGGCACAATGATAGAGGACAGTCCGAAAAGTCACCATACCAAATTTGGTGTCTTAAAACCAATCCCTCTAGCGCCACCACCTGTCCAAAATTTCACTTTTATTTTGCTAATAACTTTTGAACCGTTTGGCCAATCAACAAAATTCTTTTTTCCTCTGATTCCCGAGCTCATGCCGATTCGATTGCACCCTATGACCTCATTTTCCGGCTTATAAATATGGCCGCCATTTTGAATGGGCTGAAAAAGCTACTTTTTCGAACTCGTCCTAGACGGTTTGTCCGATTTGCACGAAAATTGAACCAGATCATCTTCAGGCAGTGCTGACAAAAAGTTATGGAATTCAAATTGATTCGTCAAACCGTTTTCGAATAACGCTCGAACACATTTTACGTAGCGCTTGCGAAAACAGTCGTAGGGCTGTATCTCCGCAACGCTTTATCGGATTCAGACCAAAATTGGTACATGTCATCACAAGCATGACCTGAGGCTACATGCTGCGTTTCGGCGCAGCGCCACCTAGTGGTTCGGAGATATGAAAAATGGCTATTTTTGCTTATAACTTCTGAACATTTTGTCCAAAAATCATAAAATTGGTCTCGTTAGATTCAGGGCAACATGCCGAGTCGACTGATATAAAATTTTACCATATCGGCCATTTTGACTTTCGGCCATTTTGAATTTTGTGCTAAAATGCTGTATTTTAAGAACGCATGAATGGATTGTTACGAAACTCGGTATGGGTCATCAGCACGATGTTCTGAAGGAGCGTGAGAAGTTTCGAAACAGCGCCACCTAGTGGTGAATTTTATTTTTCAAATGCTTATAACTTTGGGTGTGGTCGACTTATTTTCACCAAACTCATCTCATTAGACTCCTGAATCCTTGCCGAGTCCAACGATACCAAATATGCTAGGTTTCGCCTTACGGTTTGTGTAGCGTTGTGATTTAGCACTTAAAAAACATTAGGCGATATCTTCGAAACCGTTTGTCCGATCGAGACGAAACCACCGTCAGAAGTTTGGAATCATAGCTTGTTAACTAAACGTTAAAGCCCAAATGCGAAAATATTGATGTCTAGAGGTAGTAAATTCCAATTAAAGTCATGTGTCAGTCATTTTTTACGTGTTTTTTCATATAAATGTCTATAACTCCGAAGATAATTGAGATATTTTCACCAAAATCGACACACATATGTATGGGCTCACTCTGAGGACACATACAAAAAATGGTGGGACTGAGCCTCTTGGTGGCGCTATAATAGAACAAAACATGAAATTCCCATTGACTTCCATACAATTTTGTGAAATAAAATGCTATACTAAACAAATGCATTGGTTTAATATTACGAAACTCAGATTGTGTCATCAGCACCATCCCCTGAAGGTACCCAAAATATTTCGAGACAGCGCCACCTAGTGGTCAAAAGTTCTAACAATTTCCAAAAAGGCTAATAACTTTTGAATAAATCTGGCTATTGAAATGCTTAATAGATTCCTTGGGTCAAGCCGAGAACATAGATACCAAGTTTTCCTTATTTGGCCAAACTTCCTGTCCGCCATCTTGATTTTCAGTCAAAACCTACTTTTTCAAACTCCTCCTAGACCGTTTGTCCGATTTTCACCAAAATCTAATCGTATCATCTCCAGACCGTGCCGACTAAAAGTTATGGATTTCTTGTCGATAGACGAAACCATTTTCGTATAGCGCAGCAGCAAAGTTGAGGCATGATGCCAATAGCACTATTCAGGCTTTATCTCTGCAATGCCTTGACATATTGACAACAAACTTTGTATGTGACAGTGTCACTTCACTCTGACCACATCAGTTTTGTAACTGCGCCACCTACTTGTCGAAAGTGATAATCAATTAAATTATATTTTTAATTACTGTTTCTATGATTTTTCAGCCATTTCGTCTAAAATCCTCTTTAAATGTCTGTAATTGCTCATTGTTGCAGTTGATCTGACACCTTCAGCCATGTCTTGTCGTCTTATTCTGCTTGGCCCCGGTAATGGCTGCTTGCAGCTATATTTATTATTATTATTCTTCATTGTTCCGACTGGGAGTCTATGGCAGCCCATAGAACCGATTGCGGGAAAGTTGTAATGGTTTGACATTCTGATAGAGGACAGTCCCAACATTAAATACACCAATTTTGGTGTGTCTAAGTCATTCCCTCTAGCGCCACCAACTGTCCAAAGTTTCACTCATGTTTCTGCTAATAACTTTTGAACCACAAGGGCTAGAAACAAAATTCTTTTTTCCTCTGATTCGTGAGCTCATGGCGATTCGATTGCACCCATGACGTCATTTTCCGTAATTATAATTTTTCCGCCATTTTGAATTTTCCGAAAAAGCTACTTTTTCGAACTCCTCCTAGGCCGTTGCTCCAATTTCCACGAAAATTGAATCAGATCATCTTCAGACCATGCCGACAAAAAGTTATGGAATTCGTGTTGATTCGTCGAACCGTTCTCGAATACCGCGCAAACAAATTTTATGTAGCGCTTGCGAAAATAGACACAAGCCAGTATCTCCTCAACACTTTATCATATTCAGACCAAACTTGGTACATGTCATCACAAGCATGACCTTAGGCTACATGCTGCGTTTCGGCGCAGCGCCACCTACTGGTCCGGAGATATGAAAAATTGCTATTTTTGCTTATAACTTCTGAACAGTTTGTCCAAAAATCATAAAAGTGGTCTCGATAGATTCAGGGCGTCATGCTGAGTCGACTGATATCCAATTTTCCCCGATCAACCATTTTGGCTGTCGGCCATTTTGAATTATGTGCTAAAATGCTGTATTTTAGGAATGCATGAACGTATCGTTACGAAACTCGGTATGGGTCATCAGCATGATGTCCTGAAGGAGCCTGAGAAGTTTCGAAACAGTGCCATCTAGTGGTGAATTTATTTCCCCAAATACATCCAAATGCTTCTAACTTTGGGTGTGGTCAACTTATTTTCACAGGACTCATCTCTTTAGACTCCTGAATCGTTGCCGAGTCCAACGATACCAAACATGTTAGGTTTCGCCTTATGGTTTGTGTAGCGTTGTGATTTAGCGCTTAAAAAACATTTGGCTATATCTTTGAAACCGCTTTTCCGATCGAGACGAAACCACCTTCAGAAGTTTGGAAACATAGGTCGATAGCTATACGCCAATGCCCAAATGCGAAAATATTGATGTTTAGGGGTAGTAAATTCCAATCAAAGTCATGTGTCAGTCATTTTTTACGTGTTTTTTCATATAAATGTCTATAACTCCGAAGCGAATTGAGATATTTTCACCAAAATCGACACAAATATGTATGAGCTCACTCTAAGGACATGTAAAAAAAATGGTGGGACTCAGCCTCTTGGTGGCGCTATAATAGAACAAAACATGAAATTCCCATTGACTTCAATACAGTTTTGTGAATTAAAATGCTATAGTAAACAAATGCATTGGTGTAATATTACGAAACTCAGAATGTGCCATCAGCACCATCCCCTGAAGGTACCCAAAATATTTCGAGAGAGCGCCACCTAGTGATCAAATGTTATGACAAAGTTTCCAAAACTGCTAATAACTTTTGAATAAGTTGGCCTATTGTAATGCAACTGGTCTTAATAGATTCCTTGGGTCAAGACGAGAACATAGATACCAAGGTTTCCTTATTTGGCCTAGCTTCCTGTCCGCCATCTTGATTTTCAGTCAAAACCTACTTTTTCGAACTCCTCCTAGACCGTTTGTCCGATTTTCACCAAAATCGAATCGTATCATCTCCAGACTGTGCTGACTAAAAATTATGGATTTCGTGTCTATAGACGAAACCGTTTTCGTATAGCGTAGCAGCAAAGTTGAGGCATGATGCTAAAAGCACTATTCAGGCTTTATCTCTGCAATGCCTTGACATATTGACACCAAACTTTATATGTGTCATTGTCACTTCACTCTGACCACATCACATCAGTTTTGTAACTGCGCCACCTATTGGTCGAAAGTGATAATCCATTAAATCATATTTTGAATGACTTTTTATATGATTTTTCAGCCATTTCACATAAAATCCTCTTTAAATGTATTTAATTGCTCATTGTTGCAGTTGGTCTGACACCTTCAGCCATGTTGGCATATCCTGTCGTCTGCTTGCGCTTGGCCCCGGTAATGGCTGCTTGCAGCTATATTTATTATTATTCTTCCTTCTTCCAACTGGGAGTCTATGGCAGCCCATAGAACCGATTGCGGGAAAGTTGTTTTGGTTTGACATTCTGATAGAGGACAGTCCCAACATTAAATACACCAATTTTGGTGTTTCTAAGTCATTCCCTCTAGCGCCACCACCTGTCCAAACTTTCACTTTTATTTTGCTAATAACTTTTGAAGCGTAAGGCCAATCAACAAAAATCTTTTTTTCTCTGATTCCTGAGCTCATGCCAATTCGATTGCACCGTATGACGTAATTTTCCGGCATATAAATATGGCCGCCATTTTGAATGTGCTGAAAAAGCTACTTTTTCGAACTCGTCCTAGACGGTTTGTCCGATTTGCACGAAAATTGAACCAGATCATCTTCAGGTAGTGCTGACAAAAAGTTATGGAATTCAAATTGATTCGTCAAACCGTTTTCGAATAACGCTCGAACAAATTTTACGTAGCGCTTGCGAAAACAGTCGTAGGGCTGTATCTCCGCAATGCTTTATCGGATTCAGACCAAGATTGGTACATGTCATCACAAGCATGACCTGAGGCTACATGCTGCGTTTCGGCGCAGCGCCACCTACTGGTCCGGAGTTATGAAAAATGGCTATTTTTGCTTATAACTTCTGAACAGTTTGTCCAAAAATCATAAAATTGGTCTTGTTAGATTCAGGGCAACATGCCGAGTCGACTGATATCAAATTTTACCATATCGGCCATTTTGGCTGTCGGCCATTTTGAATTATGTGCTAAAATGCTGTATTTTAAGAACGCATGAACGGATTGTTACGAAACGTGGTATGGGTCATCAGCACAATGCCCTGAATGAGCCTGAGAAGTTTCGAAACAGCGCCACCTAGTGGTGAATTTTTTTTTTCAAATGCTTATAACTTTGGGTGTGGTCGACTTATTTTCACGAAACTCATCTTTTTAGACTCCTGAATCGTTGCCGAGTCCTATGATACCAAACATGCTAGGTTTCGCCTTACGGTTTGTGTAGCGTTGTGATTTAGCGCTTAAAAAACATTTGGCTATATCTTCGAAACCGCTAGTCCGATCGAGACGAAACCACCGTCAGAAGTTTGGAAACATAGGTCGATAGCTAAACGCCAATGCCCAAATGCGAAAATATTGATGTTTAGGGGTAGTAAATTCCAAACAAAGTCATGTGTCAGTCATTTTTTACGTGTTTTTTCATATAAATGTCTATAACTCCGAAGCGAATTGATATATTTTCACCAAAATCGACACACATATGTACGAGCTCACTCTGAGGACACGTAAAAAAAATGGTGGGACTCAGCCTCTTGGTGGCGCTATAATAGAACAAAACATGAAATTCCCATTGACTTCAATACAGTTTTGTGAAATAAAATGCTATACTAAACAAATGCATTGGTGTAATATTACAAACCTCAAAATGTGCCATCAGCACCATTCCCTGAAGGTACCCAAAATATTTCAAGACAGTGCCACCTAGTGGTCAAAAGTTATAACAACATTTCCAAAAAGGCTAATAACTTTTGAATAAATCTGGCTACTGAAATGCCACTGGTCTTAATAGATTCCTTGGGTCAAGCCGAGAACATAGATACCAAGTTTTCCTTATTTGGCCAAACTTCCTGTCCGCCATCTTGATTTTCATTCAAAACCTACTTTTTCGAACTCCTCCTAGACCGTTTGTCCGATTTTCACCAAAATCGAATCGTATCATCTCCAGACTGTGCTGACTAAAAGTTATGGATTTCGTGTCTATAGACGAAACCGTTTTCGTATAGCGTAGCAGCAAACTTGAGGCATGATGCTAAAAGCACTATTCAGGCTTTATCTCTGCAATGCCTTGACATATTGACACCAAACTTTGTATGTGTCATTGTCACTTCACTCTGACCACATCACATCACATTTGTAACTGCGCCACCTATTGGTCGAAAGTGATAATCCATCAAATCATATTTTGAATGACTTTTTATATGATTTTTCAGCCATTTCGCCTAAAATCCTCTTTAAATGTATTTAATTGCTCATTGTTGCAGATGGTCTGACACCTTCAGCCATGTTGGCATATCCTGTCATCTGCTTGCGCTTGGCCCCGATAATTGCTGCTTGCAGCTATATTTATTATTATTCTTCTTCTTCCGACTGGGCGTCTATGGCAGCCCATAGAACCGATTGCGGGAAAGTTGTTTTGGTTTGACATTCTGATAGAGGACAGTCCCAACATTAAATACACCAATTTTTGTGTTTCTAAGTCATTCCCTCTAGCGCCACCACCTGTCCAAATTTTCACTTTTATTTTGCTAATAACTTTTGAACCGTAAGGCCAATCAACAAAATTCTTTTTTCCTCTTATTTCTGAGCTCATGCCGATTCGATTGCACCCTATGACGTCATTTTCCGTCATATAAATATGGCCGCCATTTTTAATTTTCTGAAAAAGCTACTTTTTCGAACTCGTCCTAGACGGTTTGTCCGATTTGCACGAAAATTGAACCAGATCATCTTCAGGCAGTGGTGACCAAAAGTTATGGAATTCAAATTGATTCGTCAAACCGTTTTCGATAAACGCACGAATACATTTTACGTTGCGCTAGCAAAAACAGTCGTAAGGCTGTATCTCCGCAAAGGTTTATCGTATTCAGACCAAACTTGGTACATGTACTCACAAGCATGACCTGAGGCTACATGCTGCGTTTCGGCGCAGCGCCACCTACTGGTCCGGAGATATGAAAAATGGCTATTTTTGCTTATAACTTCTGAACAGTTTGTCCAAAAATCATAAAATTGGTATCGTTAGATTCAGGGCAACATGCCGAGTCGACTGATATCCAATTTTACCATATCGGACATTTTGACTGTCGGCCATTTTGAATTTTGTGCTAAAATGCTGTATTTTAAGAACGCATGAACGGATTGTTACGAAACTTGGTATGGGTCATCAGCATGATATCCTGAAGGAGCGTGAGAAGTTTCGAAACAGCGCCATCTAGTGGTGAATTTTTTTTTTCAAATGCTTATAACTTTGGTTGCGGTCGACTTATTTTCACGAGACTCATCTAATTAGACTCCTGAAACCTTGCCGAGTCCTATGATACCAAACATGCTAGGTTTTGCCTTACGGTTTGTGTAGCGTTGTGATTTAGCGCTTAAAAAACATTTGGCTATATCTTCGAAACCGTTTGTCCGATCGAGACGAAACCACCGTCAGAAGTTTGGAAACATAGGTCGATAACTATACGCCAATGCCCAAATGTGAAAATATTGATGTTTAGGGGTAGTAAATTCCAATCAAAGTCATGTGTCAGTCATTTTTTACGTGTTTTTTCATATAAATGTCTATAACTCTGAAGCGAATTGAGATATTTTCACCAAAATTGACACACATATGTATCGGCTCACTCTGAGGACATGTAAAAAAAATTGTGTGACTGAGCCTCTTGGTGGCGCTATAATAGAACAAAACATGAAATTCCCATTGACTTCAATACAGTTTTGTGAAATAAAATGCTATACTAAACAAATGCATTGGTGTAATATTACAAAACTCAGAATGTGCCATCTGCACCATCCCCTGAAGGTACCCAACATATTTAGAAACAGCGCCACCTAGTGGTCAAAAGTTATAACAAAATTTCCAAAACTGCTAATAACTTTTGAATAAATTGGCCTATTGTAATGCAACTCATCTTAGTAGATTCCTTGGGTCAAGCTGAGAACATAGATACCAAGTTTACCTTATTTGGCCTAACTTCCTGTCCGCCATCTTGATTTTCATTCAAAACCTACTTTTTCAAACTCCTCCTAGACCGTTTGTCCGATTTTCACCAAAATCGAATCGTATCATCTCCAGACCGTGCCGACTAAAAGTTATGGATTTCGTGTCGATTGACGAAACCGTTTTCTTATACCGCAGCAGCAAATTTAAGGCATGATGCCAAAAGGACTATTCAGGCTTTATCTCTGCAATGCCTTGATATATTGACACCAAACTTTGTATGTGTCATTGTCACTTCACTCTGACCACATCACATCAGTTTTGTAACTGCGCCACCTATTGGTCAAAAGTGATAAGCCATTAAATCATATTTTTCATTACTGTTTCTATGATTTTTCAGGCATTTTGCCTAAAATCCTCTTTAAATGTCTTTAATTTCTCATTGTTGCAGTTGGTCTGACACGTCTTGTTGTCTTATTCTGCTTGGCCCCGGTAATGGCTGCTTGCAGCTATATTTAGGGGCCAAGCACCGAAGGTGCGGAGGCACCTATTGTGTTTGTTCCGGTTCTTATTATTATTATTAGGGGCCAAGCACCGAAGGTGCGGAGGCACCTATTGTTTTTGTTCCGGTTCTTATTATTATTATTATTATTATTATTATTCTTCTTCTTCTTCTTCCGCCATGGGAGTCTATGGCAGCCCATAGAACCGCTTGCGGGAAAGTTATGAAATTTGGCACAATGATAGAGGACAGTCCAAAAAGTCACCATACCAAATTTGGTGTCTTAAAACCAATCCCTCTAGCGCCACCACCTGTCCAAATTTTCACTTTTATTTTGCTAATAACTTTTGAAGCGTAAGGCCAATCAACAAAATTCTTTTTTCATCTGATTCCTGAGCTCATGCTGATTCGATTGCACCCTATGACGTCATTTTCCGGCTTATAAATATGGCCGCCATTTTGAATGTGCTGAAAAAGCTACTTTTTCGAACTCGTCCTAGACGGTTTGTCCGATTTGCACGAAAATTGAACCAGATCATCTTCAGGCAGTGCTGACAAAAAGTTATGGAATTCAAATTGATTCGTCAAACCGTTTCCGATAAACGCTCGAACAAATTTTACGTAGCACCTGCAAAAACAGTCGTAAGGCTGTATCTCTGCAACGGTTTATCGTATTCAGACCAAACTTGGTACATGTCATCACAAGCATGACCTGAGGCTACATGCTGCGTTTCGGCGCAGCGCCACCTACTGGTCCGGAGATATGAAAAATGGCTATTTTTGCTTATAACTTCTGAACAATTTGTCCAAAAATCATAAAATTGGTCTCGTTAGATTCAGGGCAACATGCCGAGTCGACTGATATCAAATTTTACCATATCGGCCATTTTGACTGTCGGCCATTTTGAATTTTGTGCTAAAATGCTGTATTTTAAGAACGCATGAACGGATTGTTACGAAACTTGGTATGGGTCATCAGCACGATGTTCTGAAGGAGCGTGAGAAGTTTCGAAACAGCGTCACCTAGTGGTCAAAAGTTATAACGACATTTCCAAAAAGGCTAATAACTTTTGAATAAATCTGGCTACTGAAATGCCACTGGTCTTAATAGATTCCTTGGGTCAAGCCGAGAACATAGATACCAAGTTTACCTTATTTGGCCAAACTTCCTGTCCGCCATCTTGATTTTCATTCAAAACCTACTTTTTCAAACTCCTCCTAGACCGTTTGTCCGATTTTCACCAAAATCGAATCGTATCATCTCCAGACCGTGCCGACTAAAAGTTATGGATTTCGTGTGGATAGACCAAACCGTTTTCGTATAGCGCAGCAGCAAAGTTGAGGCATGATGCTAATAGCACTATTCAGGCTTTATCTCTGCAATCCCTTGAAATATTGACACCAAACTTTTTACGGCTTGTCATTGTCACTTCACTCTGACCACATCACATCAGTTTTGTAACTGCGCCACCTATTGGTCGAAAGTGATAATGCATTAAATCATATTTTTATTGACTGTTTCTATGATTTTTCAGCCATTTCGTCTAAAATCCTCTTTAAATGTCTTTAATTGCTCATTGTTGCAGTTGGTCTGACACCTTCAGCCATGTTGGCATATCCTGTCATCTACTTGCGCTTGGCCCCGGTAATTGCTGCTTGCAGCTATATTTATTATTATTATTCTTCCGACTGGGCGTCTATGGCAGCCCATAGAACCGATTGCGGGAAAGTTGTTTTGGTTTGACATTCTGATAGAGGACAGTCCCAACATTAAATACACCAATTTTTGTGTTTCTAAGTCATTCCCTCTAGCGCCACCACCTGTCCAAAGTTTCACTTTTATTTTGCTAATAACTTTTGAACCGTAAGGCCAATCAACAAAATTCTTTTTTCCTCTTATTTCTGAGCTCATGCCGATTCGATTGCACCCTATGACGTCATTTTCCGTCATATAAATATGGCCGCCATTTTTAATTTTCTGAAAAAGCTACTTTTTCGAACTCGTCCTAGACGGTTTGTCCGATTTGCACGAAAATTGAACCAGATCATCTTCAGGCAGTGTTGACCAAAAGTTATGGAATTCAAATTGATTCGTCAAACCGTTTTCGATAAACGCACGAATACATTTTACGTAGCGCTAGCAAAAACAGTCGTAAGGCTGTATCTCCGCAAAGGTTTATCGTATTCAGACCAAACTTGGTACATGTACTCACAAGCATGACCTGAGGCTACATGCTGCGTTTCGGCGCAGCGCCACCTACTGGTCCGGAGATATGAAAAATGGCTATTTTTGCTTATAACTTCTGAACAGTTTGTCCAAAAATCATAAAATTGGTCTCGTTAGATTCAGGGCAACATGCCGAGTCGACTGATGTCCAATTTGACCATATTGGTCATTTTGGCTGTCGGCCATTTTGAATTTTGTGCTAAAATTCTGTATTTTATGACCGCATGAACGGATTGTTACGAAACGTGGTATGGGTCATCAGCACAATGCCCTGAATGAGCCTGAGAAGTTTCGAAACAGCGCCACCTAGTGGTGAATTTTTTTTTTCAAATGCTTATAACTTTGGGTGTGGTCAACTTATTTTCACGAAACTCATCTTTTTAGACTCCTGAATCGTTGCCGAGTCCTACGATACCAAACATGCTAGGTTTCGCCTTACGGTTTGTGTAGCGTTGTGATTTAGCGCTTAAAAAACATTTGGCTATATCTTTGAAACCGCTAGTCCGATCGAGACGAAACCACCGTCAGAAGTTTGGAAACATAGGTCGATAGCTATACGCCAATGCCCAAATGCGAAAATATTGATGTTTAGGGGTACTAATTTCCAATCAAAGTCATGTGTCAGTCATTTTTTTCGTGTTTTTTCATATAAATGTCTATAACTCCGAAGTGAATTGAGATATTTTCACCAAAATTGACACACATATGTATGGGCTCACTCTGAGGACACGTAAAAAAAATTGTGGGACTGAGCCTCTTGGTGGCGCTATAATTGAACAAAATATGAAATTCCCATTGACTTCAATACAGTTTTGTGAAATAAAATGCTATACTAAACAAATGCATTGGTGTAATATTACGAAACTCAGATTGTGTCATCAGCACCATCCCCTGAAGGCAACCAAAATATTTCAAGACAGCGCCACCTAGTGGTCAAAAGTTATAACAAAATTTCCAAAAAGGCTAATAACTTTTGAATAAATCTGGCTATTGAAATGCCACTGGTCTTAATAGATTCCTTGGGTCAAGCCGAGAACATAGATACCAAGTTTTCCTTATTTGGCCAAACTTCCTGTCCGCCATCTTGATTTTCAGTCAAAAACTACTTTTTCGAACTCCTCCTAGACCGTTTGTCCGATTTTCACCAAAATCGAATCGTATCATCTCCAGACCGTGCCGACTAAAAGTTATGGATTTCGTGTCGATAGACGAAACAGTTTTCGTATAGCGCAGCAGCAAAGTTGAGGCATGATGCTAATAGCAATAATTAAGGCTTTATCTCTGCAATGCCTTGATATATTGACACCAATCTTTGTATGTGTCATTGTCACTTCACTCTGACCACATCACATCAGTTTTGTAACTGCGCCACCTATTGGTCGAAAGTGATAATCCATCAAATCATATTTTTAATTATTGTTTCTATGATTTTTCAGGCATTTTGCCTAAAATCCTCTTTAAATGTCTTTAATTGCTCATTGTTGCAGTTGGTCTGACACTTTCAGACATGTTGGCATGTCTTGTCGTCTTATTTTGCTTGGCCCCGGTAATGGCTGCTTGCAGCTATATTTATTATTATTATTCTTCTTCCGACTGGGCGTCTATGGCAGCCCATAGAACCGATTGCGGGAAAGTTGTTTTGGTTTGACATTCTGATAGAGGACAGTCCCAACATTAAATACACCAATTTTTGTGTTTCTAAGTCATTCCCTCTAGCGCCACCACCTGTCCAAAGTTTCACTTTTATTTTGCTAATAACTTTTGAACCGTAAGGCCAATCAACAAAATTCTTTTTTCCTCTTATTTCTGAGCTCATGCCGATTCGATTGCACCCTATGATGTCATTTTCCGTCATATAAATATGGCCGCCATTTTTAATTTTCTGAAAAAGCTACTTTTTCGAACTCGTCCTAGACGGTTTGTCCGATTTGCACGAAAATTGAACCAGATCATCTTCAGGCAGTGTTGACCAAAAGTTATGGAATTCAAATTGATTCGTCAAACCGTTTTCGATAAACGCACGAATACATTTTACGTAGCTCTAGCAAAAACAGTCGTAAGGCTGTATCTCCGCAACGGTTTATCGTATTCAGACCAAACTTGGTACATGTACTCACAAGCATGACCTGAGGCTACATGCTGCGTTTCGGCGCAGCGCCACCTACTGGTACGGAGATATGAAAAATGGCTATTTTTGCTTATAACTTCTGAACAGTTTGTCCAAAAATCATAAAATTGGTATCGTTACATTCAGGGCAATATGCCGATTCGTATGATATCCAGTTTTACCATATCGGCCCTTTTGACTGTCGGCCATTTTGAATTTTGTGCTAAAATACTGTATTTTAAGAATGCATGAACGAATTGTTACGAAACTTGGTATGGGTCATCAGCACGTTGTCCTGAAGGAGCGTGAGAAGTTTCGAAACAGCGCCACCTAGTGGTGAATTTTTTTTTTCAAATGCTTATAACTTTGGGTGTGGTCAACTTATTTTCACGAGACTCATCTAATTAGACTCCTGAAACCTTGCCGAGTCCTACGATACCAAACATGCTAGGTTTTGCCTTACGGTTTGTGTAGCGTTGTGATTTAGCGCTTAAAAAACATTTGGCTATATCTTCGAAACCGCTAGTCCGATCGAGACGAAACCACCGTCAGAAGTTTGGAAACATAGGTCGATAGCTATACGCCAATGCCCAAATGCGAAAATATTGATGTTTAGGGGTAGTAAATTCCAAACAAAGTCATGTGTCAGTCATTTTTTACGTGTTTTTTCATATAAATGCCTATAACTCTGAAGCAAATTGAGATTTTTTCACCAAAACTGACACACATATGTATGGGCTCACTCTGAGGACACGTAAAAAAAATTGTGAGACTGAGCCTCTTGGTGGCGCTATAATAGAACAAAACATAAAATTCCCATTGACTTCAATACAGTTTTGTGAAATAAAATGCTATTTTCATTAAAAACCTACTTTTTCGAACTCCTCCTACACCGTTTGTCCGATTTTCACCAAAATCGAATCATATCATCTCCAGACCGTGCCGACTGAAAGTTATGGATTTCGTGTCGATTGACGAAACCGTTTTCGTATAGCGCAGCAGCAAATTTGAGGCATGATGCTAAAAGCATTATTCAGGCTTTATGTCTGCAATGCCTTGACATATTGACACCAAACTTTGCATGTGTCATTGTCACTTCACTCTGACCACATCACATCAGTTTTGTAACTGCACCACCTATTGGTCGAAAGTGATAATCCATTACATCATATTTTTAATTATTGTTTCTATGATTTTTCAGCCATTTTGCCTAAAATCCTCTTTAAATGTCTTTAATTGCTCATTGTTGCAGTTGGTCTGACACTTTCAAACATGTCGAAATGTCTTGTCGTCTTATTCTGCTTGGCCCCGGTAATTGCTGCTTGCAGCTATATTTATTATTATTCTTCTTCCGACTGGGCGTCTATGGCAGCCCATAGAACCGATTGCGGGAAAGTTGTTTTGGTTTGACATTCTGATAGAGGACAGTCCCAACATTAAATACACCAATTTTTGTGTTTCTAAGTCATTCCCTCTAGCGCCACCACCTGTCCAAAGTTTCACTTTTATTTTGCTAATAACTTTTGAACCGTAAGGCCAATCAACAAAATTCTTTTTTCCTCTTATTTCTGAGCTCATGCCGATTCGATTGCACCCTATGACGTCATTTTCCGTCATATAAATATGGCCGCCATTTTTAATTTTCTGAAAAAGCTACTTTTTCGAACTCGTCCTAGACGGTTTGTCCGATTTGCACGAAAATTGAACCAGATCATCTTCAGGCAGTGTTGACCAAAAGTTATGGAATTCAAATTGATTCGTCAAACCGTTTTCGATAAACGCACGAATACATTTTACGTAGCACTAGCAAAAACAGTCGTAAGGCTGTATCTCCGCAAAGGTTTATCGTATTCAGACCAAACTTGGTACATGTACTCACAAGCATGACCTGAGGCTACATGCTGCGTTTCGGCGCAGCGCCACCTACTGGTCCGGAGATATGAAAAATGGCTATTTTTGCTTATAACTTCTGAACAGTTTGTCCAAAAATCATAAAATTGGTCTCGTTAGATTCAGGGCAACATGTCGAGTCGACTGATGTCCAATTTGACCATATCGGTCATTTTGGCTGTCGGCCATTTTGAATTTTGTGCTAAAATTCTGTATTTTATGACCGCATGAACGGATTGTTACGAAACGTGGTATGGGTCATCAGCACAATACCCTGAATGAGCCTGAGAAGTTTCGAAACAGCGCCACCTAGTGGTGAATTTTTTTTTTCAAATGCTTATAACTTTGGGTGTGATCAACTTATTTTCACGAAACTCATCTTTTTAGACTCCTGAATCGTTGCCGAGTCCTACGATACCAAACATGCTAGGTTTCGCCTTACGGTTTGTGTAGCGTTGTGATTTAGCGCTTAAAAAACATTTGGCTATATCTTTGAAACCGCTAGTCCGATCGAGACGAAACCACCGTCAGAAGTTTGGAAACATAGGTCGATAGCTATACGCCAATGCCCAAATGCAAAAATATTGATGTTTAGGGGTAGTAAATTCCAATCAAAGTCATGTGTCAGTCATTTTTTACGTGTTTTTTCATATAAATGTCTATAACTCCGAAGCGAATTGAGATATCTTCACCAAAATTGACACACATATGTATGGGCTCACTCTGAGGACACATAAAAAAAATGGTGTGACTGAGCCTCTTGCTGGCGCTATAACAGAACAAAACATGAAATTCCCATTGACTTCAAAACAGTTTTGTGAAATAAAATGCTATACTAAACAAATGCATTAGTGTAATATTACGAAACTCAGAATGTGCCATCAGCTCCATCCCCTGAAGGTACCCAAAATATTTCGGGA
The DNA here is from genome assembly GCF_951802725.1 of Rutilus rutilus. Taxonomy (NCBI): domain Eukaryota; kingdom Metazoa; phylum Chordata; class Actinopteri; order Cypriniformes; family Leuciscidae; genus Rutilus; species Rutilus rutilus. Next base: position 26,353,954 of record NC_140213.1, read on the forward strand.
CAGCGCCACCTAGTGGTCAAAAGTTATAACAAAATTTCCAAAAAGGCTAATAACTTTTGAATAAATCTGGCTATTGAAATGCCACTGGTCTTAATAGATTCCCTGGGTCAAGCCGAGAACATAGATACCAAGTTTTCCTTATTTGGCCAAACTTCCTGTCCGCCATCTTGATTTTCATTCAAAACCTACTTTTTCGAACTCCTCCTAGACCGTTTGTCCGATTTTCACCAAAATCGAATCGTATCATCTCCAGACTGTGCCGACTAAAAGTTATGGATTTCGTGTCGATAGACGAAACCGTTTTCGTATAGCGCAGCAGCAAAGTTGAGGCATGATGCCAAAAGCACTATTCAGGCTTTATCTCTGAAATCCCTTGAAATATTGACACCAAACTTTGTATGTGTCATTGTCACTTCACTCTGACCACATCACATCAGTTTTGTAACTGCTCCACCTATTGGTCGAAAGTGATAATCCATTAAATCATATTCTGAATTACTTTTTATATGATTTTTCAGCCATTTCGCCTAAAATCCTCTCTAAATGTCTTTAATTGCTCATTGTTGCAGTTGGTCTGACACCTTCAGCCATGTTGGCATATCCTGTCATCTGCTTGCGCTTGGCCCCGATAATTGCTGCTTGCAGCTATATTTATTATTATTATTATTCCGCTTCCGACTGGGAGTCTATGGCAGCCCATAGAACCGATTGCGGGAAAGTTGTTTTGGTTTGACATTCTGATAGAGGACAGTCCCAACATGAAGTACACCAATTTTGGTGTGTCTAAGTTATTCCCTCTAGCGCCACCACCTGTCCAAAGTTTCACTTTTATTTTGCTAATAACTTTTGAACCGTAAGGCCAATCAACAAAATTCCTGTTTCCTCTGATTCCTGAGCTGATGACAATTCGATTGCACCCTATGATGTAATTTTCCCTCATAAAACCATGGCCGCCATTTTGAATTTTCCTAAAAAGCTACTTTTTCGAACTCGTCCTAGACGGTTTGTCCGATTTGCACGAAAATTGAACCAGATCATCTTCAGGCAGTGCTGACCAAAAGTTATTAAAAGAAAGTTGATTCGTCAAACCGTTTTTGATAAACGCTCGAACAAATTTTATGAAGCGCTTGCAAAAACAGTCGTAAGGCTGTATCTCCGCAACGCTTTATCGTATTCAGACCAAACTTGGTACATGTCATCACAAGCATGACCTGAGGCTACATGCTGTGTTTCGGCGCAGCGCCACCTACTGGTCCGGAGATATGAAAAATGGCTATTTTTGCTAATAACTTTTGAACAGTTTATCCAAAAATCAAAAAATGTATCTCGTTAGATTCAGGGCAACATGTCGAGTCGACTGATATCAAATTTTACCATATCGGCCATTGTGGCTGTCGGCCATTTTGAATTTTGTGCTAAAATGCTGTATTTTAACAACACATGAACGGATTGTTACGAAACTTGGCATGGGTCATCAGCACGATGCCCTGAAGGAGCCTGAGAAGTTTCGAAACAGCGCCACCTAGTGGTGAATTTTTTTTTCCGAATGCTTATAATTTTGGTTGTGGTCGACTTATTTTCACGAAACTCATGTCATTAGACTCCTGAATCGTTGCCGAGTCCTACGATACCAAACATGCTAGGTTTCGCCTTATGGTTTGTGTAGCGTTGTGATTTAGCGCTTAAAAAACATTTGGCTATATCTTTGAAACCGCTAGTCCGATCGAGACGAAACCACCTTCAGAAGTTTGGAAACATAGGTCGATAGCCATATGTCAAAGCCCAAATGCAAAAATATTGATGTTTAGGGGTAGTAATTTCCAATCAAAGTCATGTGTCAGTCATTTTTTTCATGTTTTTTCATATAAATGTCTCTAACTCCGACGCGAATTGAGATATTTTCACCAAAATTGACACACATATCTATGGGCTCACTCTGAGGACATGTAAAAAAAATGGTGGGACTGAGCCTTTTGGTGGCGCTATAATAGAACAAAACATGAAATTCCCATAGACTTCAATACAGTTTTGTGAAATAAAATGCTATACTAAACAAATGCATTGGCTTAATATAATGAAACTCAGTATGTGCCATCAGCACCATACCCTGAAGGTACCCAAAATATTTCACGACAGCGCCACCTTGTGGTCAAAAGTTATAACAAAATTTACAAAAAGGCTAATAACTTTTGATAACATCTGCCTTTTGAAATGCCATTGGTCTTCTTACATTCCTTGGGTCAAGCCGAGAACATAGATACCAAGTTTTTCTTATTTGGCCTATTTTCCTGTCCGCTATCTTGATTTTTATTCAAAAACTACTTTTTCGAACTCCTCCTAGACCGTTTGTCCGATTTTCACCAAAATCGAATCGTATCATCTCCAGACCGTACCGACTAAAAGTTATTGATTTCGTGTCGATTGACGAAACCGTTTTCGTATAGCGCAGCAGCAAATTTGAGGCATGATGCTAAAAGCATTATTCAGGCTTTATCTCTGCAATGCCTTGACATATTGACACCAAACTTTGTATGTGTCATTGTCACTTCACTCTGACCACATCACATCAGTTTTGTAACTGCTCCACCTATTGGTTGAAAGTGATAATCCATTAAATCATGTTTTGAATGAGTTTTTATATGATTTTTCTGCCATTTCGCCTAAAATCCTCTTTAAATGTCTTTAATTGCTCATTGTTGCAGTTGGTCTGACACTTTCAGACTTGTCGGCATGTCTTGTCGTCTTATTCTGCTTGGCCCCGGTAATTGCTGCTTGCAGCTATATTTAGGGGCCAAGCACCGAAGGTGCGTAGGCACCTATTGTATCTGTTCCCGTTCCTATTATTAGGGGCCAAGCACCGAAGGTGCGGAGGCACCTATTGTGTTTGTTCCGGTTCTTATTATTATTATTAGGGGCCAAGCACCGAAGGTGCGGAGGCACCTATTGTTTTTGTTCCGGTTCTTATTATTATTATTATTATTAGGGGCCAAGCACCGAAGGTGCGGAGGCACCTATTGTATCTGTTCCCGTTCTTATTATTATTATTCTTCCTTCTTCCAACTGGGAGTCTATGGCAGCCCATAGAACCGAATGCGGGAAAGTTGTTTTGGTTTGACATTCTGATAGAGGACAGTCCCAACATTAAATACACCAATTTTGGTGTGTCTAAGTCATTCCCTCTAGCGCCACCACCTGTCCAAAGTTTCACTTTTATTTTGCTAATAACTTTTGAACCGTAAGGCCAATCAACAAAATTCTTTTTCTCTCTGATTCCTGAGCTCATGCCAATTCGATTGCACCCTATGACGTCATTTCCGTCATAACAATATGGCCGCCATTATGAATTTATCTAAAAAGCTACTTTTTCGAACTCGTCCTAGACGGTTTGTCCGATTTGCACGAAAATTGAACCAGATCATCTACAGACCATGCTGACAAAAAGTTATGGAATTCAAGTTGATTCGCTTAACAGTTTTCGATAAACCCACGAATAAATTTTACGTAGCGCTTGCGAAAACAGATGTAAAGCCGTATCTCCGCAACGCTTTATCAGATTCAGACCAAAGTTGGTACATGTCATCACAAGCATGACCTGAGGCTACATGCTGTGTTTCGGCGCAGCGCCACCTACTGGTCCGGAGATATGAAAAATGGCTATTTTTGCTTATAACTTCTGAACAGTTTGTCCAAAAATCATAAAATTGGTCTCGTTAGATTCAGGGTAACATGCCGAGTCCACTGATATCCAATATTACCATATCGGCCATTTTGGCTGTCGGCCATTTTGAATTTTGTGCTAAAATGCTGTATTTTAAGAACGCATGAACGGATTGTTACGGAACTTGGTATGGGTCATCAGCCCGATGTCCTGAAGGAGCGTGAGAAGTTTCGAAACAGCGCCACCTAGTGGTGAATTTTTTTTTTCAAATGCTTATAACTTTGGGTGTGGTCAACTTATTTTCACGAAACTCATCTTTTTAGACTCCTGAATCATTGCCGAGTCCTATGATACCAAACATGCTAGGTTTTGCCTTACGGTTTGTGTAGCGTTGTGATTTAGCGCTTAAAAAACATTTGGCTATATCTTCGAAACCGCTAGTCCGATCGAGACGAAACCACCGTCAGAAGTTTGGAAACATAGGTCGATAGCTATACGCCAATGCCCAAATGCGAAAATATTGATGTTTAGGGGTAGTAAATTCCAAACAAAGTCATGTGTCAGTCATTTTTTACGTGTTTTTTCATATAAATGCCTATAACTCTGAAGCGAATTGAGATATTTTCACCAAAACTGACACACATATGTATGGGCTCACTCTGAGGACACGTAAAAAAAATTGTGGGACTGAGCCTCTTGGTGGCGCTATAATAGAACAAAACATGAAATTCCCATTGACTTCAATAGAGTTTTGTGAAATAAAATGCTATTTTCATTCAAAACCTACTTTTTCGAACTCCTCCTAGAGTGTTTGTCCGATTTTCACCAAAATCGAATCGTATCATCTCCAGAGTGTGCTGACTAAAAGTTATGGATTTCGTGTCAATAGACGAAACCGTTTTCGTATAGCGTAGCAGCAAAGTTGAGGCATGATGCTAAAAGCACTATTCAGGCTTTATCTCTGCAACGCCTTGACATATTGACACCAAACTTTGTATGTGTCATTGTCACTTCACTCTGACCACATCACATCAGTTTTGTAACTGCGCCACCTATTGGTCGAAAGTGATAATCCATTAAATCATATTTTAAATGATTTTTTATATGATTTTTCAGCCATTTCATCTAAAATCCTCTTTAAATGTATTTAATTGCTCATTGTTCCAGTTGGTCTGACACCTTCAGCCATGTTGGCATATCCTGTCATCTGCTTGCGCTTGGCCCCGATAATTGCTGCTTGCAGCTATATTTATTATTATTCTTCTTCTTCTTCTTCCGCCATGGGAGTCTATGGCAGCCCATAGAACCGCTTGCGGGAAAGTTATGAAATTTGGCACAATGATAGAGGACAGTCCAAAAAGTCACCATACCAAATTTGGTGTCTTAAAACCAATCCCTCTAGCGCCACCACCTGTCCAAATTTTCACTTTTATTTTGCTAATAACTTTTGAAGCGTAAGGCCAATCAACAAAATTCTTTTTTCATCTGATTCCTGAGCTCATGCTGATTCGATTGCACCCTATGACGTCATTTTCCGGCTTATAAATATGGCCGCCATTTTGAATGTGCTGAAAAAGCTACTTTTTCGAACTCGTCCTAGACGGTTTGTCCGATTTGCACGAAAATTGAACCAGATCATCTTCAGGCAGTGCTGACAAAAAGTTATGGAATTCAAATTGATTCGTCAAACCGTTTCCGATAAACGCTCGAACAAATTTTACGTAGCACCTGCAAAAACAGTCGTAAGGCTGTATCTCTGCAACGGTTTATCGTATTCAGACCAAACTTGGTACATGTCATCACAAGCATGACCTGAGGCTACATGCTGCGTTTCGGCGCAGCGCCACCTACTGGTCCGGAGATATGAAAAATGGCTATTTTTGCTTATAACTTCTGAACAATTTGTCCAAAAATCATAAAATTGGTCTCGTTAGATTCAGGGCAACATGCCGAGTCGACTGATATCAAATTTTACCATATCGGCCATTTTGACTGTCGGCCATTTTGAATTTTGTGCTAAAATGCTGTATTTTAAGAACGCATGAACGGATTGTTACGAAACTTGGTATGGGTCATCAGCACGATGTTCTGAAGGAGCGTGAGAAGTTTCGAAACAGCGTCACCTAGTGGTCAAAAGTTATAACGACATTTCCAAAAAGGCTAATAACTTTTGAATAAATCTGGCTACTGAAATGCCACTGGTCTTAATAGATTCCTTGGGTCAAGCCGAGAACATAGATACCAAGTTTACCTTATTTGGCCAAACTTCCTGTCCGCCATCTTGATTTTCATTCAAAACCTACTTTTTCAAACTCCTCCTAGACCGTTTGTCCGATTTTCACCAAAATCGAATCGTATCATCTCCAGACCGTGCCGACTAAAAGTTATGGATTTCGTGTGGATAGACCAAACCGTTTTCGTATAGCGCAGCAGCAAAGTTGAGGCATGATGCTAATAGCACTATTCAGGCTTTATCTCTGCAATCCCTTGAAATATTGACACCAAACTTTTTACGGCTTGTCATTGTCACTTCACTCTGACCACATCACATCAGTTTTGTAACTGCGCCACCTATTGGTCGAAAGTGATAATGCATTAAATCATATTTTTATTGACTGTTTCTATGATTTTTCAGCCATTTCGTCTAAAATCCTCTTTAAATGTCTTTAATTGCTCATTGTTGCAGTTGGTCTGACACCTTCAGCCATGTTGGCATATCCTGTCATCTACTTGCGCTTGGCCCCGGTAATTGCTGCTTGCAGCTATATTTATTATTATTATTCTTCTTCCGACTGGGCGTCTATGGCAGCCCATAGAACCGATTGCGGGAAAGTTGTTTTGGTTTGACATTCTGATAGAGGACAGTCCCAACATTAAATACACCAATTTTTGTGTTTCTAAGTCATTCCCTCTAGCGCCACCACCTGTCCAAAGTTTCACTTTTATTTTGCTAATAACTTTTGAACCGTAAGGCCAATCAACAAAATTCTTTTTTCCTGTTATTCCTGAGCTCATGCCGATTCGATTGCACCCTATGACGTCATTTTCCGGCTTAAAAATATGGCCGACATTTTGAATGTGCTGAAAAAGCTACTTTTTCGAACTCGTCCTAGACGGTTTGTCCGATTTGCACGAAAATTGAACCAGATCATCTTCAGGCAGTGCTGACAAAAAGTTATGGAATTCAAATTGATTCGTCAAACCGTTTTCAATAAGCGCACGAACAAATTTTACGTAGCGCTTGCGAAAACAGTCGTAGGGCTGTATCTCCGCAACGCTTTATCGGATTCAGACCAAACTTGGTACATGTCATCACAAGCATGACCTGAGGCAACATGCTGCGTTTCGGCGCAGCGCCACCTACTGGTCCGGAGATATGAAAAATGGCTATTTTTGCTTATAACTTCTGAACAGTTTGTCCAAAAATCATAAAATTGGTATCGTTACATTCAGGGCAATATGCCGATTCGTATGATATCCAGTTTTACCATATCGGCCCTTTTGACTGTCGGCCATTTTGAATTTTGTGCTAAAATACTGTATTTTAAGAATGCATGAACGAATTGTTACGAAACTTGGTATGGGTCATCAGCACGTTGTCCTGAAGGAGCGTGAGAAGTTTCGAAACAGCGCCACCTAGTGGTGAATTTTTTTTTCAAATGCTTATAACTTTGGGTGTGGTCAACTTATTTTCACGAGACTCATCTAATTAGACTCCTGAAAACTTGCCGAGTCCTACGATACCAAACATGCTAGGTTTTGCCTTACGGTTTGTGTAGCGTTGTGATTTAGCGCTTAAAAAACATTTGGCTATATCTTCGAAACCGCTAGTCCGATCGAGACGAAACCACCGTCAGAAGTTTGGAAACATAGGTCGATAGCTATACACCAATGCCCAAATGCGAAAATATTGATGTTTAGGGGTAGTAAATTCCAAACAAAGTCATGTGTCAGTCATTTTTTACGTGTTTTTTCATATAAATGCCTATAACTCTGAAGCAAATTGAGATTTTTTCACCAAAACTGACACACATATGTATGGGCTCACTCTGAGGACACGTAAAAAAAATTGTGAGACTGAGCCTCTTGGTGGCGCTATAATAGAACAAAACATAAAATTCCCATTGACTTCAATACAGTTTTGTGAAATAAAATGCTATTTTCATTAAAAACCTACTTTTTCGAACTCCTCCTACACCGTTTGTCCGATTTTCACCAAAATCGAATCATATCATCTCCAGACCGTGCCGACTGAAAGTTATGGATTTCGTGTCGATTGACGAAACCGTTTTCGTATAGCGCAGCAGCAAATTTGAGGCATGATGCTAAAAGCATTATTCAGGCTTTATGTCTGCAATGCCTTGACATATTGACACCAAACTTTGCATGTGTCATTGTCACTTCACTCTGACCACATCACATCAGTTTTGTAACTGCACCACCTATTGGTCGAAAGTGATAATCCATTACATCATATTTTTAATTATTGTTTCTATGATTTTTCAGCCATTTTGCCTAAAATCCTCTTTAAATGTCTTTAATTGCTCATTGTTGCAGTTGGTCTGACACTTTCAAACATGTCGAAATGTCTTGTCGTCTTATTCTGCTTGGCCCCGGTAATTGCTGCTTGCAGCTATATTTATTATTATTCTTCCGTTTCTTCCGACTGGGAGTCTATGGCAGCCCATAGAACCGATTGCGGGAAAGTTGTAATGGTTTGACATTCTGATAGAGGACAGTCCCAACATTAAATACACCAATTTTGGTGTGTCTAAGTCATTCCCTCTAGCGCCACCACCTGTCCAAAGTTTCACTTTTATTTTGCTAATAACTTTTGAACCGTAAGTCCAATCAACAAAATTCTTTTTTTCTCTTATTCCTGAGCTCATGCCAATTCGATTGCACCCTATGACGTCATTTTCGTCATTACAATATGGCCGCCATTTTGAATTGTCCTTAAAAGCTACTTTTTCGAACTCGTCCTAGATGGTTTGTCCGATTTGCACGAAAATTGAACCAGATCATCTTCAGGCAGTGCTGACCAAAAGTTATGGAATTCAAATTGATTCGTTAAACCGTTTTCGAAAAACACTCAAACTAATTTTACGTAGCGCCTGCAAAAACAGTCGTAGGGCTCTATCTCCGCAACAGTTTATCGTATTCAGACCAAACTTGGTACATGTACTCACAAGCATGACCTGAGGCTACATGCTGCGTTTCGGCGCAGCGCCACCTACTGGTCCGGAGATATGAAAAATGGCTATTTTTGCTTATAACTTCTGAACAGTTTGTCCAAAAATCATAAAATTGGTCTCGTTAGATTCAGGGCAACATGTCGAGTCGACTGATGTCCAATTTGACCATATCGGTCATTTTGGCTGTCGGCCATTTTGAATTTTGTGCTAAAATTCTGTATTTTATGACCGCATGAACGGATTGTTACGAAACGTGGTATGGGTCATCAGCACAATACCCTGAATGAGCCTGAGAAGTTTCGAAACAGCGCCACCTAGTGGTGAATTTTTTTTTTCAAATGCTTATAACTTTGGGTGTGATCAACTTATTTTCACGAAACTCATCTTTTTAGACTCCTGAATCGTTGCCGAGTCCTACGATACCAAACATGCTAGGTTTCGCCTTACGGTTTGTGTAGCGTTGTGATTTAGCGCTTAAAAAACATTTGGCTATATCTTTGAAACCGCTAGTCCGATCGAGACGAAACCACCGTCAGAAGTTTGGAAACATAGGTCGATAGCTGTACGCCAATGCCCAAATGCAAAAATATTGATGTTTAGGGGTAGTAAATTCCAATCAAAGTCATGTGTCAGTCATTTTTTACGTGTTTTTTCATATAAATGTCTATAACTCCGAAGCGAATTGAGATATCTTCACCAAAATTGACACACATATGTATGGGCTCACTCTGAGGACACATAAAAAAAATGGTGTGACTGAGCCTCTTGCTGGCGCTATAACAGAACAAAACATGAAATTCCCATTGACTTCAAAACAGTTTTGTGAAATAAAATGCTATACTAAACAAATGCATTAGTGTAATATTACGAAACTCAGAATGTGCCATCAGCTCCATCCCCTGAAGGTACCCAAAATATTTCGGGACAGCGCCACCTAGTGGTCAAAAGTTATAACAAAATTTCCAAAAAGGCTAATAACTTTTGAATAAATCTGGCTATTGAAATGCCACTGGTCTTAATAGATTCCCTGGGTCAAGCCGAGAACATAGATACCAAGTTTTCCTTATTTGGCCAAACTTCCTGTCCGCCATCTTGATTTTCATTCAAAACCTACTTTTTCGAACTCCTCCTAGACCGTTTGTCCGATTTTCACCAAAATCAAATCGTATCATCTCCAGACGGTGCCAACTAAAAGTTATGGATTTCGTGTCGATTGACGAAACCGTTTTCGTATAGCGCAGCAGCAAAGTTGAGGCATGATGCCAAAAGCACTATTCAGGCGTTATCTCTGCAATCCCTTGAAATATTGACACCAAAATTTGAATGTGTCATTGTCACTTCACTCTGACCACATCACATCAGTTTTGTAACTGCGCCACCTATTGGTCGAAAGTGATAATGCATTAAATCATATTTTTATTGACTGTTTCTATGATTTTTCAGCCATTTCGTCTAAAATCCTCTTTAAATGTCTTTAATTGCTCATTGTTGCAGTTGGTCTGACACTTTCAGACATGTTGGCATGTCTTGTCGTCTGATTGTGCTTGGCCCCGATAATTGCTGCTTGCAGCTATATTTTATTATTATTATTATTTTGTCAACCTTTCAGGCACTTTTGGGGCCCTTAACATGCTCGAAAACTCTTGAAACTTTGCACACGGGTCAGAACCCGCGGCCATCAGGGCTGGGCTGAAGCTGGTACCCGGGCGTGGCAGGGGGGCTTGACAGCGCCCCCTGGAATGGTGTCCGAAAACTTGGTCCATAAATCAAACATGCTTGCATATAATAATATGAAACTCAGTACACATATAGATCTCATCGGGCCGAACAACTTTCGTCCTCTAAGTTTTACGCTAGCTTTACGCTAGCCCAACAGGAAGTCGGCTATTATGGGTTGTTTGGAAACGCATGCTGTGGAATTTGAAATACTCCTCCTAGAAAATTCGTCCAATCACAACCAAACTCGGTCAGCATGAAGTCAAGACATTGAGGATGCTAAATTGCGGACGGATTTTTGATATCTCAAACGGTTTGGCCGTGGCGAGGAAACGAATTTATGGCGAATAAGGGACACAGGAAGTGTGTTATAACTTCTGCATACATTAACTGATCTTGATGAAACTTCCGCAGTGTGTTCGTTGTAAGAGGCCGATCACATGGATGTGACTATTGTGAGTCAAAGTTATAGCGCCACCAACTGGCAGCAGGAAGTGTGTCACTTTCAAAATGCTTTGAAATCACTCTCTTATTTTTACCCGATTTGCTTCAAACTTTATGTGTATAATGTAGACACACGGCAGATGTAGACCTGTGAAAGGTTTATTGATATCTTAAATACTGTTGCCGTGGCAACGCATCAAACTTTAATATTCTTTTCAGATGCTTTTGAGACTCTTAACATACTTGAAATTGGATGAAACTCGACAGACACATCACATTTATTAGCCAGTAGACATGTGCAAAGTTTCAGAAACGGGCGTGGTGAGGGGCTCAGTAGCGCCACCTTTAGTCAAAAATGGGGGCTTAGTTTTAAGTAGAGTCACAAAAATCGTTATGTATATTGTTCTCATCAAGCCGGACAACTTTCTAATTCACACTTATTAGCTCAGAGCAACAGGAAGTCAGATATTTTGGTTTGAATGTGATTTTTTGGAGAATTTTCTCTCTCTCTCTCTCTCTCTGTCTCTGTGTGTGTGAGGGGTGGGAGGGAATTTCCAATTGATTTCAGTGTGTTTCAAGGTTTCAGGGGCTTTTGGGGCCCTTAACGTGCTCGAAAACTCTTGAAACTTTGCACACAGGTCAGAACTCGCGGCCATCAGGGCCGGGCTGAAGCTGGTACCCGGGTGTGGCAGGGGGGCTCAACAGCGCCCCCCTGAACGGGATTCTAAAACTAGATCCATATATCAAACATGCTCGCATGAATTAATATGAAACTCGGTACACATATAGATCTCATCGGGCCGAACAACTTTACCCCGGTCAAGTTTTACGCCAGCCCAACAGGAAGTCGGCTATTATGGTTTGTTTGGAAAATGCTTCCTGTGGAATGTGAAGTACTCCTCCTAGAGAATTCATCGTGTCCCCACCAAACTCGGTGTGCATGAAGTCAAGACATTGAGGATGCTAAATTGCGGACGGATTTTTGATATCTCGAACGGTTTGGCCGTGGCGAGGAAACTAATTTATGGCGAGAAAAGAGAAACACGAAGTGGAATAACTTCTGCATACATTAACTGATCTTGATGAAACTTCAGCAGTGTGTTCGTGGTAAGAGGCCGATCAGATGGATGTAACTATTGTGAGTAAAAGTTTATAGCGCCACCAAGTTTAAGTTTAAAAACTGCCAGAATGGTTGTTTAGTCTAAACAATAAATAAATAAAGTCAAACATAGTGCTATACTGCCCTCTTGTGTTCAAAATCAGGTAGGCCTATTATATCTATATAAAAATATACTAGGTATGTGACGGTGAGAATATTTTCCCACCGGTTAACTGACGTGTGACACCGCTGGGGGCTTTTTAATCACTAACTTAAAAACGAAAGTAAAATATGTTCGTCCGCACGGATAATGGTGCGGAGCAGAGCGAGCGTTTTCAATAAATTCCTATGGAAGGAGGAATGACCTAAAAAACGTTGACTCTGTTCTGCTCGTTCCTCGCTGAGGACGCGCACCATTATGAATGCCTGTGCAGCCGTGAGCATTTTAGTTTCATTTTCGGGGCGGATTGCTTGAATGTATTTAAAAAAAGCACAATGTTGTGTTTTATTGCTACTGTACAAAAATATAAGTTGACACTTTGCAGTTTGAATGATGTTCTGAACAAAATGACAGAGTATGTTTTTATATGTCCACTGTTCAATCGTGCAATCTTGCAATCTTGACATCGCAGCCTGTTCATTATAGCCTTAATAAAATATAATAATAAAATAGTCAACCTAACATATAAAATTTACAATGCTCTGTTTAAATAGTCAGTACTACAATTCGTACCATTAAATTCGTAAGCACCGCTCCACTGTGATGATTCCAAGCACATTTTTGCGTGTGAATAGGATGATTTTTTCCGTCGATATTGGAAAGTGAGTGAAGTACAAAGCCTATGATAAAGGATAGTTTAGCATCCAAATACCTCGCAAATGTTGAAACATTTTGATTCTAATGAGAGAGTTGTGTGAGCCCAACACTGCTTACTTTCGTTTTCATTTTTATTTTATTTAGTTTCAGCTTGTTTATAGTTCTTTTTTTATTCTTGTTCCGTTCTCAACATCATTAAATTTAAAGAATTTGTTGTAGAATATTTTGACTGTATCATAAAATCAAATTAATTCACTCGGTTTAGTGATTCCCAAGTTATTTTTTCATTTAAGTTTTTTCATTGTTCTAATCAGGTCAGGCAAGTAAAATGATCTGTGTCTTGTCCCTTACATTTTTATATAATATATATACACTACTGTTCAAAAGTTTGGGGTCAGTAAGATTTTTAATGTTTTTAAGCGAAGTTTCTTCTGCTCACCAAGGCTGCATTTATTTGATTAAAAATACAAACAAAAACAGTAATATAGTAAAATATTATTCCAATTTAAAACAGCTGCTTTCTATTTTAATATATTTTAAACTGTTATTTATTCCTGTGATCAAAGCTGAGTTTTCAGCATCATTACTCCAGTCGTCACTGTCACATGATCCTTCAGAAATTATTCTAATAAGATGATTGATGCTCAAGAAACATTCATTATTATTTTAAATGTCGAAAACAGTTGTGTACAGTCTTTGATGAATAGAAAGTTCAAAAGAACAGCATTTATCTGAAATCTAAAGCTTTTGTAACATTAAACACTACCGCTCAAAAGATTGGGGTCAGTAATCATTTTAATTTTATTTTTGGGGGAAAGAAATAAAATAAATCAATACTTTTATTCATCGAGAATGAGTTAAACTGATCAAAAGTTACAGTACAGACATTTATAATGTTAAAAAAAAATTATATTTGAAATAAATGCTGTTCTTTTGAACTTTACATTCATCAACGCATTTTGAAAAAAATCTGTACACAACTGTTTTTAACATTGAAAATAATAATTAATATTTTTTATTGACCATCAATCATCATATTAGAATGATTTCTGAAGGATCATGTGACACTGAAGACGGGAGTAATGATGCTGAAAACTCAGCTTTGATCAGATAAATTAATTACAGTGTAAAATATTTTTAAATAGAAAACAGCTGTTTTAAACTGGAATAATATTTCACAATATTACTGTTTTTGTTTGTATTTTTAATCAAATAAATGCAGCCTTGGTGAGCAGAAGAGACTTCTCCTAAAAACATTAAAAATCTTCCTGACCCCAAACTTTTGAACGGTATATATATATATATATATATATATACACATATATAAATACATATATATATATATATATATATATATATATATATATATATATATATATATGTGTTTGTATATATGAATATATATATATATATATATATATATATATATATATATATATATATATATATATATATATATATATATATATATATATATATACAGTGCAATGCATAAGTGAATACACCCATGCTAAAGTTGACTAAAAAGAGGAATAAAAAATCATATTTTGGAAATTGAACTTACTGCCTTAATTTAAAAAATTTGGAAAAATCCAACCTTTAAGGACACCAATTTTCTTTGTGAATGAATAATGTATCGTAAATAAATAAATGTTCTTCCTTAAAATACATGGTGCATAAGTGAGTACACCCCTATGTTAAATTCCCATAGAGGCAGGCAGATTTTTATTTTTAAGTATTTTTAAGTATTTTTTTTTAGGATACTATGCATCCTGATAAAGTTCCCTTGGCCTTTGGAATTAAAATAGCCCCACATCATCACATAGCCTTCACCATACCTAGAGATTGGCATGGTTTTATTTCAGTTAGCCTAAAAGCTAGTTTGATTTGCATTGAGAGATGATCTTATGGAAAGTACCCCATGCCAATCTCTAGGTATGGTGAAGGCTATGTGATGATGTGGGGCTATTTTAATTCCAAAGGCCAAGGGAACTTTATCAGGATGCATAGTATCCTAAAAAAATAAATAAAAAAAAATACTTAAATATAAAAATCTGCCTGCCTCTATGGGAATTTAACATAGGGGTGTACTCACTTATGCACCATGTATTTTAAGGAAGAACATTTATTTATTTACGATACATTATTCATTCACAAAGAAAATTGGTGTCCTTAAAGGTTGGATTTTTCCTAATTTTTTAAATTAAGGCATTAAGTTCAATTTCCAAAATATGATTTTTTATTCCTCTTTTTAGTCAACTTTAGCATGGGTGTATTCACTTATGCATTGCACTGTATATATATGTTTGTATATATGAATATATATATATATATATATATATATATATATATATATAAATATAGCTGCGAGCAGCGATGGAGGGCCAAAGCCGGCGGTACCGCCACCCCGGTGCCTTTAGGTAACTAAAGGCACCGGGGTTGCGGTGCCACCGGCTTGGGCCCGTAATCGCTGCTCGCAGCTATATTTGTTTATTATTAGGGCCCAAGCCCTGAAAGGGCGAAGGCCCTATTGTTTTCGGTAGGATTATTTGTTATTAGGGCCCAAGCCCTGAAAGGGCGAAGGCCCTATTGTTTTCGGTAGGATTATTGTTTATTAGGGCCCAAGCCCTGAAAGGGCGAAGGCCCTATTGTTTTCGGTAGGATTATTAGGGCCCAAGCCCTGAAAGGGCGAAGGCCCTATTGTTTCCGGTAGGATTATTTATTATTAGGGCCCAAGCCCTGAAAGGGCGAAGGCCCTATTGTTTCCGGTAGGATTATTTATTATTATTATTATTATTATTATTATTATTTTGTCAACCTTTCGGGCACTTTTGGGGCTCTTAACATGCTCGAAAACTCTTGAAATTTTGCACACACGTCAGAACCCGCGGCCATCAGGGCCGGACTGAAGCTGGTACCCGGGCGTGGCAGAGGGGCTCGACAGCGCCCCCTGGAACGGGATCCGAACACGTGTCCATAAATCAAACACGCTTGCATGTAATAATATGAAACTCGGTACACATATAGATCTCATCCGGCCGAACAACTTTCGTGCTCTAAGTTTTACGCCAGCCAAACAGGAAGTTGGCTATTTAGCGTTGTTTGGAAACGCATGCTGTGGAATTTAATGTACTCCTCCTAGGGAATTCATCGATTCGCCTCCAAACTCGGTGTGCATGAAGTCAAGACATTGATGATGCTAAATTGCGGACGGATTTTTGATATCTCGAACGGTTTGGCCGTGGCGAGGAAACAAATTTATGGCGAAAAAATGAAACAGGAAGTGTGTTATAACTTCTGCATACATTAACTGATCTTGATGAAACTTCAGCAGTGTGTTCGTTGTAAGAGGCCGATCGCACAGATGTGACTATTGTGAGTCAAAGTTATAGCGCCACCAACAGGCAGCAGGAAGTACATCACTTTCAAAATGCTTTGAAATCAGTGTCTTATTTTTACCCGATTTGCTTCAAACTTTATGTGTACAATGTAGACACACGGCAGATGTAAACCTGTGAAAGGATTATTGATATCTTAGATACTGTTGCCGTGGCAACGCATCAAACTTTAATATTCTTTTTTGATGCTTTTGAGACTCTTAACATACTTGAAATTGCATGAAACTCAACAGACACATCACATTTATTAGCCAGTAGACATGTGCAAAGTTTCAGAAACGGGGGTGGTGGAATGGCTCAGTAGCGCCACCTTTAGTCAAAAATGGGGGTTTAGTTTTTCCTAGAATCACAAAACTTGGTATGTGTATTGTTCTCATCAAGACGGACAACTTTCTAATTTACATGAACCATCTCCGACCAACAGGAAGAGAGATATTTTGGTTTGAATGTGGATTTTCTGAAGAATTTTCTCTCCCTCTCTCTGTGTCTGTGTGTGTGTGAGGGGAGGGGGGGATTTGACTATTGCTTTTATATTGTTAATCAAGGTTTCAGGGGCTTTTGGGGTCCTTAACGTGCTCAAAAACTCTTGAAACTTTGCACACAGGTCAGAACCCACGGCCATAAGGGCCGGGCTGAAGCTGGTACCCGGGCGTGGCTGGGGGGCTCAACAGCGCCCCCTTGAACGGGGTTCTAAAACTTGATTCATATATCAAACACGCTCGCATGAATTAATATGAAACTCGGTACACATATAGATCTCATCAGGCCGAACAACTTTACCCCGGTCAAGTTTTACGCCAGCCCAACAGGAAGTCGGCTATTATGGGTTGTTTGGAAAACGCTTGCTGTGGAATGTGAAATACTCCTCCTAGAAAATTCACTGTGTCCCCTTCAAAATCGGTGTGCATGTAGTCAAGACTTTGAGGATGCTAAATTGCGGACGGATTTTTGATATCTCGAACGGTTTGGCTGTGGCGAGGAATCGAATTTATGGCGAGAAAAGAGAAACACGGAAGTGGAATAACTTCTGCATACATTAACTGATCTTGATGAAACTTCAGCAGTGTGTTCGTGGTAAGAGGCCGATCAGATGGATGTAGCTATTGTGAGTCAAAGTTATAGCGCCACCAACTGGCAGCAGGAAGTGTGTCACTTTCAACATGCTTTTGACAAAAGTGGGGGGGTTACTTTTAACTACAGTAAAGAAAAAATAGTTTGTATATTGTTCTCATCAAGCCGGACAACTTTCTAATTTACATTCAATAGCTCTGGCCATCAGGAAGTCAGATATTTTGGTCTGAATGTGAATTTTTTTGCAAAATCAGCCTCTGAATTTTTAGCCACTCCTCTTAAACTATTTATTTTATTCGTACCAAACTTTTTCAACATGATGAAACTACATTAAATATGCTAAATTGTGAATGGATAAAAAATATCTCAAACGCTTTTGCTATGGCGAGGGATTAAAGTAAAAATCTTCTAAAAATGTAATTATATACCATTTATTTCTATATAAAAGTATACAAATATCACAACTAAACCCATTTTATTCTGTTTTTGCAATTCAAGAAGAATGAAAAAGTTAAAAACAGGCTATTTAGTGCTATTTGGTTCAACAAAAAAGCAAACATAGGGCTATACTGCCCTCTTGTGTCCAAAAGGACATCAAAATAGTATATAAAACTTTTTACCAGGTAGGCCAATATTGTATTTAAATATACATTTATTAGGTATGTGTCTGAGGATATTTTCCCACCGGTTAATCGACGTGTGACACGAGTGGGTGCTTTTAAATCGCTAATATAATAGTGAAAGAAAAATAATGATAATGTTGCACACACAAATCACACACATGTGGGAAAGAATGATGCTTTTAAACAACACTAATCCGCCATTAGGTGTCGCCAGGCATCCATCTTAATAAGCGAGTCATTGATTCGTTCGTTCAAACGATTCGTTCGAATGAGTCGATCATGATTAAGACAGATGTTTATGGATTGATCATTCAATCTTTGAGTCAACCGATTCGTTAAAAATGCTGAATCGTTCAGTTATGAGAAAACACGTGATGCGTGATGGTTCTGCCGTGATCTTTGTTTAACTATTTTCGCTGCTGAAACAGAACAAAAACATTCAACATTGCATCTAAAATGTAAGTGACTTAATTGTAACTGTTTATTAACCTGTTGTATGAAATCTAGGGGTGGGAGAAAAAAATGATTCTTAGATTTATCGCGATGCGGATGTGGACGATTCTGAATCGATTCACAAATGTCAAAAAATCGATTCTCTAAAAAAATTTTTTTTCTAATAACGTAATATTGACGGAAGGCAAAAGGCGGAACTCTAAGCGGACGTGCGTGCAGTCTGTGGCGCGCACATAACAGAGAAGTTTCTTCTGCTCACCAAGGCTGCATTTATTTGATTAAAAATACAAACAAAAACAGTAATATTGTAAAATAGTATTCCAATTTAAAACAGCTGCTTTCTATTTTAATATATTTTAAACTGTTATTTATTCCTGTGATCAAAGCTGAGTTTTCAGCATCATTACTCCAGTCGTCACTGTCACATGATCCTTCAGAAATTATTCTAATATGATGATTGATACTCAAGAAACATTCATTATTATTTTAAATGTCGAAAACAGTTGTGTACAGTCTTTGATGAATAGAAAGTTCAAAAGAACAGCATTTATCTGAAATCTAAAGCTTTTGTAACGTTAAACACTACCGCTCAAAAGTTTGTGGTTAGTAATAATTAAAATTTTATTTTTGGGGGAAAGAAATAAAATAAATCAGTACTTTTATTTATGAAGGATGAGTTAAACTGATCAACAGTTACAGTAAAGACATTTATAATGTTAAAAATATATATATTTGAAATATATGCTGTTCTTTTGAACTTTACATTCATCAAAGCATTTTGAAAAAAAAAAATCTGTACACAACTGTTTTCAACATTGAAAATAATAATGAATATTTATTGAGCATCAATCATCATATTAGTATGATTTCTGAAGGATCATGTGACACTGAAGACTTGAGTAATGATGCTGAAAACTCAACTTTGATCACAGAAATGAATTACTATGTAAAATATTTTAAAATTGAAAACAGCTGTTTTAAATTGGAATAATATTTCACAATATTACTGTTTTTGTTTGTATTTTTAATCAATAAATGCAGCCTTGGTGAGCAGAAGAGACTTCTCCTAAAAACATTAAAAATCTTACTGACCCCAAACTTTTGAACAATAATATATATATATATATATATATATATATATATATATATATATACATACATATATATGTATGTATGTGTATGTATGTATGTATGTATATATATATATATATATATATATATATAGCTGCGAGCAGCGATGGAGGGCCAAAGCCGGCGGTACCGCCACCCCGGTGCCTTTAGGTAACTAAAGGCACCGGGGTTGCGGTGCCACCGGCTTGGGCCCGTAATCGCTGCTCGCAGCTATATTTATTATTATTATTATTATTATTTTGTCAACCTTTCGGGCACTTTTGGGGCTCTTAACATGCTCGAAAAATCTTGAAATTTTGCACACACGTCAGAACCCGCGGCCATCAGGGCCGGACTGAAGCTGGTACCCGGGCGTGGCAGGGGGGCTCGACAGCGCCCCCTGGAACGGGATCCGAACACGTGTCCATAAATCAAACATGCTTGCATGTAATAATATGAAACTCGGTACACATATAGATCTCATCCGGCCGAACAACTTTCGTGCTCTAAGTTTTACGCCAGCCAAACAGGAAGTTGGCTATTTAGCGTTGTTTGGAAACGCATGCTGTGGAATTTAATGTACTCCTCCTAGGGAATTCATCGATTCGCCTCCAAACTCGGTGTGCATGAAGTCAAGACATTGAGGATGCTAAATTGCGGACGGATTTTTGATATCTCGAACGGTTTGGCCGTGGCGAGGAAACAAATTTATGGCGAAAAAATGAAACAGGAAGTGTGTTATAACTTCTGCATACATTAACTGATCTTGATGAAACTTCAGCAGTGTGTTCGTTGTAAGAGGCCGATCGCACAGATGTGACTATTGTGAGTCAAAGTTATAGCGCCACCAACAGGCAGCAGGAAGTACATCACTTTCAAAATGCTTTGAAATCAGTGTCTTATTTTTACCCGATTTGCTTCAAACTTTATGTGTACAATGTAGACACACGGCAGATGTAAACCTGTGAAAGGATTATTGATATCTTAGATACTGTTGCCGTGGCAATGCATCAAACTTTAATATTCTTTTTTGATGCTTTTGAGACTCTTAACATACTTGAAATTGCATGAAACTCAACAGACACATCACATTTATTAGCCAGTAGACATGTGCAAAGTTTCAGAAACGGGGGTGGTGGAATGGCTCAGTAGCGCCACCTTTAGTCAAAAATGGGGGTTTAGTTTTTCCTAGAATCACAAAACTTGGTATGTGTATTGTTCTCATCAAGACGGACAACTTTCTAATTTACATGAACCATCTCCGACCAACAGGAAGAGAGATATTTTGGTTTGAATGTGGATTTTCTGAAGAATTTTCTCTCCCTCTCTCTGTGTCTGTGTGTGTGTGAGGGGAGGGGGGGATTTAACTATTGCTTTTATATTGTTAATCAAGGTTTCAGGGGCTTTTGGGGTCCTTAACGTGCTCAAAAACTCTTGAAACTTTGCACACAGGTCAGAACCCACGGCCATCAGGGCCGGGCTGAAGCTGGTACCCGGGCGTGGCTGGGGGGCTCAACAGCGCCCCCTTGAACGGGGTTCTAAAACTTGATCCATATATCAAACACGCTCGCATGAATTAATATGAAACTCGGTACACATATAGATCTCATCGGGCCGAACAACTTTACCCCGGTCAAGTTTTACGCCAGCCCAACAGGAAGTCGGCTATTATGGGTTGTTTGGAAAACGCTTGCTGTGGAATGTGAAATACTCCTCCTAGAAAATTCACCGTGTCCCCTTCAAACTCGGTGTGCATGTAGTCAAGACTTTGAGGATGCTAAATTGCGGACGGATTTTTGATATCTCGAACGGTTTGGCTGTGGCGAGGAATCGAATTTATGGCGAGAAAAGAGAAACACGGAAGTGGAATAACTTCTGCATACATTAACTGATCTTGATGAAACTTCAGCAGTGTGTTCGTGGTAAGAGGCCGATCAGATGGATGTAGCTATTGTGAGTCAAAGTTATAGCGCCACCAACTGGCAGCAGGAAGTGTGTCACTTTCAACATGCTTTTGACAAAAGTGGGGGGGTTACTTTTAACTACAGTAAAGAAAAAATAGTTTCTATATTGTTCTCATCAAGCCGGACAACTTTCTAATTTACATTCAATAGCTCTGGCCATCAGGAAGTCAGATATTTTGGTCTGAATGTGATTTTTTTTGCAAAATCAGCCTCTGAATTTTTAGCCACTCCTCTTAAACTATTTATTTTATTCGTACCAAACTTTTTCAACATGATGAAACTACATTAAATATGCTAAATTGTGAATGGATAATAAATATCTCAAACGGTTTTGCTATGGCGAGGGATTAAAGTAAAAATCTTCTAAAAATGTAATTATATACCATTTATTTCTATATAAAAGTATACAAATATCACAACTAAACCCATTTTATTCTGTTTTTGCAATTCAAGAAGAATGAAAAAGTTAAAAACAGGCTATTTAGTGCTATTTGGTTCAACAAAAAAGCAAACATAGGGCTATACTGCCCTCTTGTGTCCAAAAGGACATCAAAATAGTATATAAAACTTTTTACCAGGTAGGCCAATATTGTATTTAAATATACATTTATTAGGTATGTGTCTGAGGATATTTTCCCACCGGTTAATCGACGTGTGACACGAGTGGGTGCTTTTAAATCGCTAATATAATAGTGAAAGAAAAATAATGATAATGTTGCACACACAAATCACACACATGTGGGAAAGAATGATGCTTTTAAACAACACTAAACCGCCATTAGGTGTCGCCAGGCATCCATCTTAATAAGCGAGTCATTGATTCATTCGTTCAAACGATTCGTTCGAATGAGTCGATCATGATTAAGACAGATGTTTATGGATTGATCATTCAATCTTTGAGTCAACCGATTCGTTAAAAATGCTGAATCGTTCAGTTATGAGAAAACACGTGATGCGTGATGGTTCTGCCGTGATCTTTGTTTAACTATTTTCGCTGCTGAAACAGAACAAAAACAGTCAACATTGCATCTAAAATGTAAGTGACTTAATTGTAACTGTTTATTAACCTGTTGTATGAAATCTAGGGGTGGGAGAAAAAATTGATTCTTAGATGCATCGCGATGCGGACGTGGACGATTCTGAATCGATTCACAAATGTCAAAAAATCGATTCTCTAAAAAATTTTTTTTCTAATAACGTAATATTGACGGAAGGCAAAAGGCGGAACTCTAAGCGGACGTGCGTGCAGTCTGTGGCGCGCACATAACAGAGAAGTTTCTTCTGCTCACCAAGGCTGCATTTATTTGATTAAAAATACAAACAAAAACAGTAATATTGTAAAATAGTATTCCAATTTAAAAAAGCTGCTTTCTATTTTAATATATTTTAAACTGTTATTTATTCCTGTGATCAAAGCTGAGTTTTCAGCATCATTACTCCAGTCGTCACTGTCACATGATCCTTCAGAAATTATTCTAATATGATGATTGATACTCAAGAAACATTCATTATTATTTTAAATGTCGAAAACAGTTGTGTACAGTCTTTGATGAATAGAAAGTTCAAAAGAACAGCATTTATCTGAAATCTAAAGCTTTTGTAACGTTAAACACTACCGCTCAAAAGTTTGTGGTTAGTAATAATTAAAATTTTATTTTTGGGGGAAAGAAATAAAATAAATCAGTACTTTTATTTATGAAGGATGAGTTAAACTGATCAACAGTTACAGTAAAGACATTTATAATGTTAAAAATATATATATTTGAAATATATGCTGTTCTTTTGAACTTTACATTCATCAAAGCATTTTGAAAAAAAAAAAATCTGTACACAACTGTTTTCAACATTGAAAATAATAATGAATATTTATTGAGCATCAATCATCATATTAGTATGATTTCTGAAGGATCATGTGACACTGAAGACTGGAGTAATGATGCTGAAAACTCAACTTTGATCACATAAATTAATTACAGTGTAAAATATTTTTAAATTGAAAACAGCTGTTTTAAATTGGAATAATATTTCACAATATTACTGTTTTTGTTTGTATTTTTAATCAATAAATGCAGCCTTGGTGAGCAGAAGAGACTTCTCCTAAAAACATTAAAAATCTTACTGACCCCAAACTTTTGAACAATAATATATATATATATATATATATATATATATATATATATATATATATATACATACATATATATGTATGTGTGTGTATGTATGTATGTATGTATATATATATATATATATATATATATATATATATATATATATAAATATAGCTGCGAGCAGCGATGGAGTGCCAAAGCCGGCGGTACCGCCACCCCGGTGCCTTTAGGTAACTAAAGGCACCGGGGTTGCGGTGCCACCGGCTTGGGCCCGTAATCGCTGCTCGCAGCTATATTTTGTTATTATTATTATTATTTTTTTCTACTTCTCGGGCACTTTTGGGGCCCTTAACATGCTCAAAAACTCTTGAAACTTTGCACACGAGTCAGAACCCGCGGCCATCAGGGCCGGGCTGAAGCTGGTACCCGGGCATGGCAGGGGTGCTCGACAGCGCCCCCTGGAACGGGGTCCGAAAACTTGGTCCATAAATCAAACACGCTTGCATGTAATGATATGAAACTCGGTACACATATAGATCTCATCGGGCCGCACAACTTTCATGCTCTAAGTTTTACGCCAGCCCAACAGGAAGTCGACTATTTAGGGTTGTTTGGAAACGCATGCTTAGGAATTTGAAACACTTCTCTTAGGGAATTCACCCGGTCAGCACCAAACTCGGTGTGCATGAAGTCAAGACATTGAGGATGAAAAATTGCCAGGGGATTTTTGATATCTCGAACGGTTTGGCTGTGGCGAGGAAACGAATTTATGGCGAATAATGGAAACAGGAAGTGTGTTAGAACTTCTGCATACATTAACTGATCTTGATGAAACTTCAGCAGTGTGTTCGTGGTCAGAGGCCGATCAGATGGATGTGACTATTGTGAGTCAAAGTTATAGCGCCACCAACAGGCAGCAGGAATATGTCACTTTCAAAATGCTTTGAAATCACCCTCTTATTTTTACCCGATTTGCTTCAGACTTTAGGTGTACAATGTAGACACACGGCAGATGTAGACCTGTGTAAGGATTATTTATATCTTAGATACTGTTGCCGTGGCAACGCATCAAACTTTAATATTCTTTTTTGATGCTTTTGAGACTCTTAACATACTTGAAATTGCATGAAACTCGACAGACACATCACATTTATTAGCCAGTAGACATGTGCAAAGTTTCAGAAACGGGCGTGGTGAGGGGCTCAGTAGCGCCACCTTTAGTCAAAAATGGGGGCTTAGTTTTACATAGAGTCACTAAACTCGCTATGTATATTTTTCTCATTAAACCGGACAACTTTCTAATTCACACTTATTAGCTGAGAGCAACAGGAAGTCAGATATTTTGGTTTGAATGTGATTTTTTGGAGAATTTTCTCTCTCTCTCTCTCTGTCTCTGTGTGTGTGAGGGGTGGGAGGGAATTTCCAATTGATTTCAGTGTGTTTCAAGGTTTCAGGGGCTTTTGGGGCCCTTAACGTGCTCGAAAACTCTTGAAACTTTGCACACAGGTCAGAACCTGCGGCCATCAGGGCCGGGCTGAAGCTGGTACCCGGGCGTGGCAGCGGGGCTCAACAGCGCCCCCTGGAACGGGATCCGAACACTTGTCCATAAATCAAACACACTTGCATGTAATGATATGAAACTCGGTACACATATAGATCTCATCGGGCTGAACAACTTTCGTGCTCTAAGTTTTACGCCAGCCAAACAGGAAGTTGGCTATTTAGCGTTGTTTGGAAACGCATGCTGTGGAATTTAATGTACTCCTCCTAGGGAATTCATCGATTCGCCTCCAAACTCGGTGTGCATGAAGTCAAGACATTGAGGATGCTAAATTGCGGACGGATTTTTGATATCTCGAACGGTTTGGCCGTGGCGAGGAAACAAATTTATGGTGAAAAAATGAAACAGGAAGTGTGTTATAACTTCAGCATACATTAACTGATCTTGATAAAACTTCAGCAGTGTGTTCGATGTAAGAGGCCGATCACATGGATGTGACTATTGTGAGTCAAAGTTATAGCGCCACCAACTGGCAACAGGAAGTGTGTCACTTTCAAAATGCTTTGAAATCACCCTCTTATTTTTACCCGATTTGCTTCAAACTTTATGTGTATAATGTAGATACACGGCAGATGTAGACCTGTGAAAGGTTTATTGATATCTTAAATACTGTTGCCGTGGCAATGCATCAAACTTTAATATTCTTTTCAGATGCTTTTGAGACTCTTAACATACTTGAAATTGCATGAAACTCGACAGACACATCACATTTATTAGCCGGTAGACATGTGCAAAGTTTCAGAAACGGGCGTGGTGAGGGGCTCAGTAGCGCCACCTTTAGTCAAAAATGGGGGCTTAGTTTTAAGTAGAGTCACAAAAATCGTTATGTATATTGTTCTCATCAAGCCGGACAACTTTCTAATTTATAGTCATAAGCTGTGACCAACAGGAAGTGAGATATTTTGGTTTGAATGTGATTTTTTTGGAGTATTCTCTCCCTCTCTCTCTCTGCCTCTGCGTCTCTGTGTGTGTGAGGGGTGGGGGGATTTGTCTTTTGAGTGAGATTTGTTTAAAATTCCTGTTTTTCAAGGTTTCAGGGGCTTTTGGGGCCTTTAAAATGCTCGAAAACTCTTGAAACTTTGCACACAGGTCAGAACCCGCGGCCATCAGGGCCGGGCTGAAGCTGGTACCCGGGCGTGGCAGGGGGGCTCAACAGCGCCCCCTGGAACGGGATCCGAACACTTGTCCATAAATCAAACACACTTGCATGTAATGATATGAAACTCGGTACACATATAGATCGCATCGGGCTGAACAACTTTCGTGCTCTAAGTTTTTCGCCAGCCCAACAGGAAGTCGGCAATTATGGGTTGTTTGGAGAACGCTTGCTGTGGAATTTGAAACACTTCTCCTAGAGAATGAATTAAATCGCCACCAAACTCGGTGTGCATGAAGTCAAGACATTGAGGATGATAAATTGCGGACAGATTTTTGATATCTCGAACGGTTTGGCCAAGGCGAGGAAACGAATTTATGGCGAATAATGGGACACAGGAAGTGTATTATAACTTCTGCATACATTGACTGATCTTGATAAAACTTCAGCAGTGTGTTCGTGGTCAGAGGCCGATCACATTGATGTGACTATTGTGAGTCAAAGTTATAGCGCCACCAACTGGCAGCAGGAAGTGTGTCACTTTCAAAATGCTTTGAAATCACCCTCTTATTTTTACCCTATTTGCTTCAAACTTTATGTGTATAATGTAAACACTGGGCAGATGTAGACCTGTGAAAGGATTTTTGATATCTTTAATACTGTTGCCATGGCAAAGCTTCAAACTTTAATATTCTTTTTTGATGCTTTTGAGACTCTTAACATACTTGAAATTGGATGAAACTCGACAGACACATCACATTTATTAGCCCGTAGACATGTGCAAAGTTTCAGAAACGGGCGTGGTGAGGGGCTCAGTAGCGCCACCTTTAGTCATAAATGGGGCGGTTAGTTTTATCAACAGCAACAAAACTTGGTATGTGTATTGTTCTCATCAAGACGGACAACTTTCTAATTGACATTAACCATCTCCGACCAACAGGAAGAGAGATATTTTGGTTTGAATGTGGATTTTCTGAAGAATTTTCTCTCCCTCTCTCTGTGTCTCTGTGTGTGTGAGGGGAGGGGGGATTTGAATATTGCTTTTATATTGTTAATCAAGGTTTCAGGGGCTTTTGGGGTCCTTAACGTGCTCAAAAACTCTTGAAACTTTGCACACAAGTCAGAACCCACGGCCATCAGGGCCGGGCTGAAGCTGGTACCCGGGCGTGGCTGGGGGGCTCAACAGCGCCCCCTTGAACGGGGTTCTAAAACTTGATCCATATATCAAACACGCTCGCATGAATTAATATGAAACTCGGTACACATATAGATCTCATCGGGCCGAACAACTTTACCCCGGTCAAGTTTTACGCCAGCCCAACAGGAAGTCGGCTATTATGGGTTGTTTGGAAAACGCTTGCTGTGGAATGTGAAATACTCCTCCTAGAAAATTCACCGTGTCCCCTTCAAACTCGGTGTGCATGTAGTCAAGACTTTGAGGATGCTAAATTGCGGACGGATTTTTGATATCTCGAACGGTTTGGCTGTGGCGAGGAATCGAATTTATGGCGAGAAAAGAGAAACACGGAAGTGGAATAACTTCTGCATACATTAACTGATCTTGATGAAACTTCAGCAGTGTGTTCGTGGTAAGAGGCCGATCAGATGGATGTAGCTATTGTGAGTCAAAGTTATAGCGCCACCAACTGGCAGCAGGAAGTGTGTCACTTTCAACATGCTTTTGACAAAAGTGGGGGGGTTACTTTTAACTACAGTAAAGAAAAAATTGTTTCTATATTGTACTCATCAAGCCGGACAACTTTCTAATTTACATTCAATAGCTCTGGCCATCAGGAAGTCAGATATTTTGGTCTGAATGTGAATTTTTTTGCAAAATCAGCCTCTGAATTTTTAGCCACTCCTCTTAAACTATTTATTTTATTCGTACCAAACTTTTTCAACATGATGAAACTACATTAAATATGCTAAATTGTGAATGGATAATAAATATCTCAAACGGTTTTGCTATGGCGAGGGATTAAAGTAAAAATCTTCTAAAAATGTAATTATATACCATTTATTTCTATATAAAAGTATACAAATATCACAACTAAACCCATTTTATTCTGTTTTTGCAATTCAAGAAGAATGAAAAAGTAAAAAACAGGCTATTTAGTGCTATTTGGTTCAACAAAAAAGCAAACATAGGGCTATACTGCCCTCTTGTGTCCAAAAGGACATCAAAATAGTATATAAAACTTTTTACCAGGTAGGCCAATATTGTATTTAAATATACATTTATTAGGTATGTGTCTGAAGATATTTTCCCACCGGTTAATCGACGTGTGACACGAGTGGGTGCTTTTAAATCGCTAATATAATAGTGAAAGAAAAATAATGATAATGTTGCACACACAAATCACACACATGTGGGAAAGAATGATGCTTTTAAACAACACTAAACCGCCATTAGGTGTCGCCAGGCATCCATCTTAATAAGCGAGTCATTGATTCGTTCGTTCAAACGATTCGTTCGAATGAGTCGATCATGATTAAGACAGATGTTTATGGATTGATCATTCAATCTTTGAGTCAACCGATTCGTTAAAAATGCTGAATCGTTCAGTTATGAGAAAACACGTGATGCTGAAACAGAACAAAAACAGTCAACATTGCATCCAAAATGTAAGTGACTTAATTGTAACTGTTTATTAACCTGTTGTATGAAATCTAGGGGTGGGAGAAAAAAATTTATTCTTAGATGCATCGCGATGCGGACGTGGACGATTCTGAATCGATTCACAAATGTAAAAAAATCGATTCTCTAAAAAAATATTTTTTCTAATAACGTAATATTGACGGAAGGCAAAAGGCGCAACTCTAAGCGGACGTGCGTGCAGTCTGTGGCGCGCACATAACAGAGAAGTTTCTTCTGCTCACCAAGGCTGCATTTATTTGATTAAAAATACAAACAAAAACAGTAATATTGTAAAATATTATTCCAATTTAAAACAGCTGCTTTCTATTTTAATATATTTTAAACTGTTATTTATTCCTGTGATCAAAGCTGAGTTTTCAGCATCATTACTTCAGTCGTCACTGTCACATGATCCTTGAGAAATTATTCTTGTATGATGATTGATACTCAAGAAACATTCATTATTATTTTAAATGTCGAAAACAGTTGTGTACAGTCTTTGATGAATAGAAAGTTCAAAAGAACAGCATTTATCTGAAATCTAAAGCTTTTGTAACGTTAAACACTACCGCTCAAAAGTTTGTGGTTAGTAATAATTACAATTTTATTTTTGGGGGAAAGAAATAAAATAAATCAGTACTTTTATTTATGAAGGATGAGTTAAACTGATCAACAGTTACAGTAAAGACATTTATAATGTTAAAAATATATATCTTTGAAATATATGCTGTTCTTTTGAACTTTACATTCATCAAAGCATTTTGAAAAAAAAAATCTGTACACAACTGTTTTCAACATTGAAAATAATAATGAATATTTATTGAGCATCAATCATCATATTAGTATGATTTCTGAAGGATCATGTGACACTGAAGACTGGAGTAATGATGCTGAAAACTCACCTTTGATCACAGAAATGAATTACTATGTAAAATATTTGAAAATTGAAAACAGCTGTTTTAAATTGGAATAATATTTCACAATATTACTGTTTTTGTTTGTATTTTTAATCAATAAATGCAGCCTTGGTGAGCAGAAGAGACTTCTCCTAAAAACATTAAAAATCTTACTGACCCCGAACTTTTGAACAATAATATATATATATATATATATATATATATATATATATATATATACATACATATATATATATACGTATGTGTATGTATGTATGTATGTATGTGTATATATATATATATATATATATATATATATATATATATATATATATATAAATATAGCTGCGAGCAGCGATGGAGGGCCAAAGCCGGCGGTACCGCCACCCCGGTGCCTTTAGGTAACTAAAGGCACCGGGGTTGCGGTGCCACCGGCTTGGGCCCGTAATCGCTGCTCGCAGCTATATTTTATTATTAGGGCCCAAGCCCTGAAAGGGCGAAGGCCCTATTGTTTCCGGTAGGATTATTTATTATTATTATTAGGGCCCGAGCACCGATGGTGTGAGGACCCTCTTGGAATTGCTCTGTTTATTATTATTATTATTATTATTATTAGGGCCCGAGCACCGATGGTGTGAGGACCCTCTTGGAATTGCTCTGTTTATTATTATTATTATTATTATTATTATTATTATTATTATTCTTCTCCGCATTTAATTGCATTTTTGAGGGCCTAAACATGCTCGAAAAGTCACAAAACTTTGCACACGCGTCAGAACTGGCGAAAATTTACATCTGATATAGGTTTCAGAATTGGACGGGGCAAAATGGCTCGATAGCGCCACCTATAAAAGTTCAACGGAGTGCGCCTCCTGCAACGTTCCACGTACGTGCACGAAATTCGGTACATACATGTAATGACCTAATACCTACAAAAAAGTCTCTTGGAGCATAGCCCTAAACACAACAGGAAGTCAGCCATTTTGAACTTCCTCTCAGATTTTTGTGCAGTTTTTGCCATTTTCAGGCCTCGTACTTTAACGAACTCCTCCTAGAGTTTTAATCTGATCATCTTCAAATTTGGTGAGTGTAATCTTAAGGCCTTTGCGACGTTAAATTGCGAAGATCTTGAGTTTTCGTCGAAGGGCGGGTCCTCGGCGGCCTGACAAATTTCGATGTTTCGCCATGAAACAGGAAGTTGCTGTAACTCAGGCATGGAATGTCCAATCTGCCCCAAACTTCACACTTTTGATAAGCGTTCTGTCCTGAACACATGACCATGCTCATATTCAGTTATAGTCATAGCGCCACCTGCTGGCAACAGGAAGTGACATGTTTAACACTGTTATGGACTCCTAATAACATATAAAAAAGTGCCAGCAAGTGCTAAACATGCTAACAACATACTAGAAGCATGCTAAAACATGCTAGCAAACTCTTAGCTAAGTGCTAAAGCATGCTATTATTGCAAATAAATAGGAATTTGCTGTAACTCAGGCATGGAATGTCCAATCTGCCCCAAACTTCACACGTTTGATAAGAGTCATGGCCTGAACACATCTACATGAGAATATTCAGTTATAGTAATAGCGCCACCTGCTGTCAACAGGAAGTGACATGTTTAACACTGTTGTGGTCTCCTAATAACATATAAAAAAGAGCCAGCAAGTGCTAAACAGGTTAGCAACATACTAGAGACATGCTAGCAAACACTTAGCTAAGTGCTAAAGCATGCTATTACTGCAATTAAATAGGAATTTGCTGTAACTCAGGCATGGAATGTCCAATCTGCCCCAAACTTCACACGTTTGTTAAGAATCATGGCCTGAACACATGTCTATGCTCAAATTCAGTTATAGTAATAGCGCCACCTACTGGCAACAGGAAGTGACATGTTTAACACGTTGATGCCGTTCTAGCAACATGTTAAAAATGCCATTGAGTTCTAAACATGCTAGAAACATATTAAAACATGCTAGCAATACTTAGCTAAGTGCTAAAGCATGCTAATTCAATGAAACAGGACTTTGTTGTTACTCAAGAAGGCAATGTACAATCTACCCCAAACTTCACACGTTTGATAAGAGTTATCTCTTGAACACATGTCCATGCTCATATTTAGTTATAGTCATAGCGCCACCTGCTGGCAACAGGAAGTGACGTTTACACTGTTCTTGACTCCTAATAACATATAAAAAAATGCCAGTAGGTGCTAAACATCCTACCAACATACTAGAGACATGCTAAAACATACTAGCAAACACTTAGCTAAGTGCTAAAGAATGATATTACTGCAACTAAATATGAATTTGCTGTAACTCAGGCATGGAATGTCCAATCTGCCCCAAACTTCACACTTTTGATAAGCGTTCTGTCCTGAACACATGACCATGCTTATATTCAGTTACAGTCATAGCGCCACCTGCTGGCAACAGGAAGTGACATGTTT
Organism: Rutilus rutilus; assembly: GCF_951802725.1. NCBI lineage: Eukaryota > Metazoa > Chordata > Actinopteri > Cypriniformes > Leuciscidae > Rutilus > Rutilus rutilus. Next base: position 26,386,250 of record NC_140213.1, read on the forward strand.
AACACTGTTATGGACTCCTAATAACATATAAAAAAGTGCCAGCAAGTGTTAAACATGTTAACAACATACTAGAAACATGCTAAAACATGGTAGCAGACTTTTAGCTAAGTGCTAAAGCATGCTATTATTGCAATTAAATAGGAATTTGCTGTAACTCAGGCATGGAATGTCCAATCTGCCCCAAACTTCACACTTTTGATAAGAGTCATGGCCTGAACACATCTACATGAGAATGTTCAGTTATAGTAATAGCGCCACCTACTGGCAACAGGAAGTGACATGTTTAACACGTTGATGCCGTTCTAGCAACATGTTAAAAATGCCATTGAGTTCTAAACATGCTAGAAACATGTTAAAACATGCTAACAATGCTTAGCTAAGTGCTAAAGAATGCTAATTCAATGAAACATTACTTTGTTGTTACTCAAGAAGGCAATGTCCAATTTGCACCAAACTTGACACGTTTGATAAGAGTTCTGTCCTGAACACACATCCATGCTCATATTCAGTTATAGTCATAACGCCACCTACTGGCAACAGAAACTGACATGGTTAACACAGTAATGCAGTACTAACCACATAATTATTGTGTACTGAGCATGCTAGAAACATACTAAACATGCTAGCAACACTTAGCTGAGTCATGAAGCATGCTATTATCACCATTATACAAAACATTTTGTAACTGACTTTGACATACTCTTACTATATATACCTCCTTAAATGTACATTTCCCAACCATGCTCTGTCTTCCTAAAGCCACCAAGTGTTGATGGCACGGGTGCGAGGGCCCTTTCATCGCTGCTCGCAGCTTTAATTATTATTATTATTATTATTCTCCGCATTGAATTGCATTTTTGAGGGCCTAAACATGCTCGAAAACTCACGAAACTTTGCACACGCGTCAGAACTGGCGAAAATTTACATCTGATATAGGTTTCAGAATTGGACGGGGCAAAACGGCTCGATAGCGCCACCTATAAAAGTTCAACAGAGTGCGCCTCCCGCAACGTTCCACGTACGTGCACGAAATTCGGTACATACGTGTAATGACCTAATACCTACAAAAAAGTCTCTTGGAGCATAGCCCTAAACACAACAGGAAGTCAGCCATTTTGAACTTCCTCTCAGATTTTTGTGCAGTTTTTGCCATTTTCAGGCCTCGTACTTTAACGAACTCCTCCTACAGTTTTAATCTGATCATCTTCAAATTTGGTGAGTGTAATCTTAAGGCCTTTGCGACGTTAAATTGCGAAGATCTTGAGTTTTCGTCGAAGGGCGGGTCCTCGGCGGCCTTACAAATTTCGATGTTTCGCCATGAAACAGGAAGTTGCTGTAACTCAGGCATGGAATCTCCAATCTGCCCCAAACTTCACACGTTTGATAAGCGTTCTGTCCTGAACACATGGCCATGCTCATATTCAGTTATATTCATAGCGCCACCTGCTGGCAACAGGAAGTGACATGTTTAACACTGTTATGGACTCCTAATAACATATAAAAAAGTGCCAGCAAGTGCTAAACATGCTAACAACATACTAGAAGCATGCTAAAACATGCTAGCAAACTCTTAGCTAAGTGCTAAAGCATGCTATTATTGCAATTAAATAGGAATTTGCTGTAACTCAGGCATGGAATGTCCAATCTGCCCCAAACTTCACACTTTTGATAAGCCTTCTGTCCTGAACACATCTACATGAGAATATTCAGTTATAGTAATAGCGCCACCTACTGGCAACAGAAACTGACATGTTTAACACGTTGATGCCATTCTAGCAACATGTTAAAAATGCCATTGAGGTCTAAACATGCTAGAAACATGTTAAAACATGCTAGCTAATGTTAAAACATGCTAGCAATACTTAGCTAAGTGGTAAAGCATGCTAATTCAATGAAACAGGATGTTGTTGTTACTCAAGAAGGCAATGTCCAATCTGCCCCAAACTTCACACGTTTGATAAGAGTCATGGCCTGAACACATCTACATGAGAATATTCAGTTATAGTAATAGCGCCACCTGCTGTCAACAGGAAATGACATGTTTAACACTGTTGTGGTCTCCTAATAACATATAAAAAAGAGCCAGCAAGTGCTAAACAGGTTAGCTACATACTAGAAACATTCTAGCAAACACTTAGCTAAGTGCTAAAGCATGCTATTACTGCAATTAAATAGGAATTTGCTGTAACTCAGGCATGGAATGTCCAATCTGCCCCAAACTTCACATGTTTGATAAGAATCATGGCCTGAACACATGTCTATGCTCAAATTCAGTTATAGTTATAGCGCCACCTACTGGCAACAGGAAGTGACATGTTTAACACGTTGATGCCGTTCTAGCAACATGTTAAAAATGCCATTGAGTTCTAAACATGCTAGAAACATGTTAAAACATGCTAGCAATACTTAGCTAAGTGCTAAAGCATGCTAATTCAATGAAACAGGACTTTGTTGTTACTCAAGAAGGCAATGTACAATCTACCCCAAACTTCCCACGTTTGATAAGAGTTATCTCTTGAACACATGTCCATGCTCATATTTAGTTATAGTCATAGCTCCACCTGCTGGCAACAGGAAGTGATGTTTAACACTGTTCTTGACTCCTAATAACATATAAAAAAATGCCAGTAGGTGCTAAACACCCTACCAACATACTAGAGACATGCTAAAACATACTAGCAAACACTTAGCTAAGTGCTAAAGAATGATATTACTGCAATTAAATATAAATTTGCTGTAACTCAGGCATGGAATGTCCAATCTGCCCCAAACTTCACACTTTTGATAAGCGTTCTGTCCTGAACACATGACCATGCTTATATTCAGTTACAGTCATAGCGCCACCTGCTGGCAACAGGAAGTGACATGTTTAACACTGTTATGGACTCCTAATAACATATAAAAAAGTGCCAGCAAGTGTTAAACATGCTAACAACATACTAGAAACATGCTAAAACATGCTAGCAAACTCTTAGCTAAGTCCTAAAGCATGCTATTATTGCAACTAAATAGGAATTTGCTGTAACTCAGGCATGGAATGTCCAATCTGCCCCAAACTTCACACGTTTGATAAGAGTCATGGCCTGAACACATCTACATGAAAATGTTCAGTTATAGTAATAGCGCCACCTACTGGCAACAGGAAGTGACATGTTTAACACGTTGATGCCGTTCTAGCAACATGTTAAAAATGCCATTGAGTTCTAAACATGCTAGAAACATGTTAAAACATGCTAACAATGCTTAGCTAAGTGCTAAAGAATGCTAATTCAATGAAACATGACTTTGTTGTTACTCAAGAAGGCAATGTCCAATTTGCACCAAACTTCACACGTTTGATAAGAGTTCTGCCCTGAACACACATCCATGCTCATATTCAGTTATAGTCATAACGCCACCTACTGGCAACAGAAACTGACATGGTTAACACAGTAATGCAGTACTAACCACATAATTATTGTGTACCAAGCATGTTAGAAACAGACTAAAAATGCTAGCAACACTTAGCTGAATCATGAAGCATGCTATTATCACCATTATACAAAACATTTTGTTACTGACTTTGACATACTCTTACTATATATACCTCCTTAAATGTACATTTCCCAACCATGCTCTGTCTTCCTAAAGCCACCGAGTGTTGATGGCACGGGTGCGAGGGCCCTTTCATCGCTGCTTGCAGCTTTAATTAGGGCCCAAGCCCTGAAAGGGCGAAGGCCCTATTGTTTTCGTTAGGATTATTATTATTATTATTATTATTATTATTATTGTTCAAGGGTTCGGGGGCTTTTGGGGCCTTTAACGTGCTCAAAAACTCATGAAACTTTGCACACAGGTCAGAAGCTGCGGCCATTAGGGCCGGGCTGAAGATGGTACCTGGGCGTGGCAGGGGGGCTCGACAGCGCCCCCTTGAATGGGGTCCGAGTGCGGTCCGAAAACTTGGTCCATATACCAAACACTCTTGCATGAATTAATATGAAACTCGGTACACATATAGATCTTATTGGGCTGAACAACTTTCGTGCTCTAAGTTTTACGCCAGCCCAACAGGAAGTCGGCTATTATGGGTTGTTTGGAAAACGCATGCTGTGGAATTTGATGTACTCCTCCTAGGAAATTCATCCATTCGCCTCAAAACTCGGTGTGCATGAAGTCAAGACATTGAGGATGATAAATTGCGGACGGATTTTTGATATCTCGAACGGTTTGGCCAAGGCGAGGAAACGAATTTATGGCGAATAATGGGACACAGGAAGTGTATTATAACTTCTGCATACATTGACTGATCTTGATAAAACTTCAGCAGTGTGTCCGTGGTCAGAGGCCGATCACATTGATGTGACTATTGTGAGTCAAAGTTATAGCGCCACCAACTGGCAGCAGGAAGTGTGTCACTTTCAAAATGCTTTGAAATCACCCTCTTATTTTTACCCGATTTGCTTCAAACTTTATGTGTATAATGTAAACACACGGCAGATGTAGACCTGTGAAAGGATTTTTGATATCTTTAATACTGTTGCCATGGCAAAGCTTCAAACTTTAATATTCTTTTTTGATGCTTTTGAGACTCTTAACATACTTGAAATTGGATGAAACTCGACAGACACATCACATTTATTAGCCCGTAGACATGTGCAAAGTTTCAGAAACGGGCGTGGTGAGGGGCTCAGTAGCGCCACCTTTAGTCATAAATGGGGCGGTTAGTTTTATCAACAGCAACAAAACTTGGTATGTGTATTGTTCTCATCAAGACGGACAACTTTCTAATTGACATTAACCATCTCCGACCAACAGGAAGAGAGATATTTTGGTTTGAATGTTGATTTTCTGAAGAATTTTCTCTCCCTCTCTCTGTGTCTCTGTGTGTGTGAGGGGAGGGGGGATTTGACTATTGCTTTTATATTGTTAATCAAGGTTTCAGGGGCTTTTGGGGTCCTTAACGTGCTCAAAAACTCTTGAAACTTTGCACACAAGTCAGAACCCACGGCCATCAGGGCCGGGCTGAAGCTGGTACCCGGGCGTGGCTGGGGGGCTCAACAGCGCCCCCTTGAACGGGGTTCTAAAACTTGATCCATATATCAAACACGCTCGCATGAATTAATATGAAACTCGGTACACATATAGATCTCATCGGGCCGAACAACTTTACCCCGGTCAAGTTTTACGCCAGCCCAACAGGAAGTCGGCTATTATGGGTTGTTTGGAAAACGCTTGCTGTGGAATGTGAAATACTCCTCCTAGAAAATTCACCGTGTCCCCTTCAAACTCGGTGTGCATGTAGTCAAGACTTTGAGGATGCTAAATTGCGGACGGATTTTTGATATCTCGAACGGTTTGGCTGTGGCGAGGAATCGAATTTATGGCGAGAAAAGAGAAACACGGAAGTGGAATAACTTCTGCATACATTAACTGATCTTGATGAAACTTCAGCAGTGTGTTCGTGGTAAGAGGCCGATCAGATGGATGTAGCTAATGTGAGTCAAAGTTATAGCGCCACCAACTGGCAGCAGGAAGTGTGTCACTTTCAACATGCTTTTGACAAAAGTGGGGGGGTTACTTTTAACTACAGTAAAGAAAAAATAGTTTCTATATTGTACTCATCAAGCCGGACAACTTTCTAATTTACATTCAATAGCTCTGGCCATCAGGAAGTCAGATATTTTGGTCTGAATGTGAATTTTTTTGCAAAATCAGCCTCTGAATTTTTAGCCACTCCTCTTAAACTATTTATTTTATTCGTACCAAACTTTTTCAACATGATGAAACTACATTAATCCCTCGCCATAGCAAAACCGTTTGAGATATTTATTATCCATTCACAATTTAGCATATTTAAAGTAAAAATCTTCTAAAAATGTAATTATATACCATTTATTTCTATATAAAAGTATACAAATATCACAACTAAACCCATTTTATTCTGTTTTTGCAATTCAAGAAGAATGAAAAAGTTAAAAACAGGCTATTTAGTGCTATTTGGTTCAACAAAAAAGCAAACATAGGGCTATACTGCCCTCTTGTGTCCAAAAGGACATCAAAATAGTATATAAAACTTTTTACCAGGTAGGCCAATATTGTATTTAAATATACATTTATTAGGTATGTGTCTGAGGATATTTTCCCACCGGTTAATCGACGTGTGACACGAGTGGGTGCTTTTAAATCGCTAATATAATAGTGAAAGAAAAATAATGATAATGTTGCACACACAAATCATACACATGTGGGAAAGAATGATGCTTTTAAACAACACTAAACCGCCATTAGGTGTCGCCAGGCATCCATCTTAATAAGCGAGTCATTGATTCATTCGTTCAAACGATTCGTTCGAATGAGTCGATCATGATTAAGACAGATGTTTATGGATTGATCATTCAATCTTTGAGTCAACCGATTCGTTAAAAATGCTGAATCGTTCAGTTATGAGAAAACACATGATGCGTGATGGTTCTGCCGTGATCTTTGTTTAACTATTTTCGCTGCTGAAACAGAACAAAAACAGTCAACATTGCATCTAAAATGTAAGTGACTTAATTGTAACTGTTTATTAACCTGTTGTATGAAATCTAGGGGTGGGAGAAAAAATTGATTCTTAGATGCATCGCGATGCGGACGTGGACGATTCTGAATCGATTCACAAATGTCAAAAAATCGATTCTCTAAAAAAATATTTTTCTAATAACGTAATATTGACGGAAGGCAAAAGGCGGAACTCTAAGCGGACGTGCGTGCAGTCTGTGGTGCGCACATAACAGAGAAGTTTCTTCTGCTCACCAAGGCTGCATTTATTTGATTAAAAATACAAACAAAAACAGTAATATTGTAAAATAGTATTCCAATTTAAAACAGCTGCTTTCTATTTTAATATATTTTAAACTGTTATTTATTCCTGTGATCAAAGCTGAGTTTTCAGCATCATTACTCCAGTCGTCACTGTCACATGATCCTTCAGAAATTATTCTAATATGATGATTGATACTCAAGAAACATTCATTATTATTTTAAATGTCGAAAACAGTTGTGTACAGTCTTTGATGAATAGAAAGTTCAAAAGAACAGCATTTATCTGAAATCTAAAGCTTTTGTAACGTTAAACACTACCGCTCAAAAGTTTGTGGTTAGTAATAATTAAAATTTTATTTTTGGGGGAAAGAAATAAAATAAATCAGTACTTTTATTTATGAAGGATGAGTTAAACTGATCAACAGTTACAGTAAAGACATTTATAATGTTAAAAATATATATATTTGAAATATATGCTGTTCTTTTGAACTTTACATTCATCAAAGCATTTTGAAAAAAAAAAAAATCTGTACACAACTGTTTTCAACATTGAAAATAATAATGAATATTTATTGAGCATCAATCATCATATTAGTATGATTTCTGAAGGATCATGTGACACTGAAGACTGGAGTAATGATGCTGAAAACTCAACTTTGATCACAGAAATGAATTACTATGTAAAATATTTTAAAATTGAAAACAGCTGTTTTAAATTGGAATAATATTTCACAATATTACTGTTTTTGTTTGTATTTTTAATCAATAAATGCAGCCTTGGTGAGCAGAAGAGACTTCTCCTAAAAACATTAAAAATCTTACTGACCCCAAACTTTTGAACAATAATATATATATATATATATACATATATATGTATGTGTGTGTATGTATGTATGTATATATATTAGGGGTGTAACGGTTCACAAAATTCACGGTTCGGTTCGATACGATACACTTGTGTCACGGTTCGGTACGGTTCGGTTCGGTACGTTTTCCATACAGCAAAAATAAATAAATCCCAGAGAAATTTCCTTGAAATAATTTTTTTTTTTTTTTTTTTATTTAATGAAACTAACATTATAAAGTATGATTTTTTTTTTTTTGCTTTTTTTTTACTGAGTAATAATGGAGCTTGACTCTTCTTATGAGCATATAAAACAAAACAGCTCCTTGGACAAAATGAAATGTAATATTATAATAGTAGGCTAGTTAAACAAAGGTTTATTTTAGTTCAGAGTAACATTTGAGGGCAGCAATTGTATTCATAATGTCAAAATAAAACCGACGTAATGTTACTTAGAAACATTATAGCCCACTATTCCTGACAAACTTCCATACCTTGCAGTTAGTGTTACTACAGTAAATCCATGGTGAATGTTGCTGATCTGTGGATACCGGTCAGTTCATTCATTCATGGCATGATGTTTCTTCCTGGTTTCCACGTCAGCGCTGTTTGATCCGTTAATAACAGATAAATGTGCATGTTTCTCACTAGATCTCGCAGCGATGTTATTACTTCAGTGGTGAATTCAAAAAGCATTTGAAATTCAAATGCTTTCTTTACTGGTCTGGATCTCTTAGCGCTGTGTGGTAGTGTTGCTTAATCAGGCTCGCGCATATGGCTCGCGAGTCCCGCTTCACAGGTCAAAACTGATAAACGGTCCACACAAACACAATAAGAGTAGCTCCGTTTCGTTCCTTACATTGCATTTGCCAGTTGATGTTGTGGTCGCGCCAACCTCTATGAGCGCGCTTGCCACCCGCGACGCGCCTTCATTTGAAATAAAATTGAAATTTTGGTCGGCAGAAAAAATGGTCCAACGAACCGTTCGGTACGTAATGCGTACCGAAAACCGAACCGAAAGCCTCGTACCGAACGGTTCGATACGAATACGCGTATCGTTACACCCCTAATATATATATATATATATATATATATATATATATATATATATATATATATATATATATATATATATATATAAATATAGCTGCGAGCAGCGATGGAGGGCCAAAGCCGGCGGTACCGCCACCCCGGTGCCTTTAGGTAACTAAAGGCACCGGGGTTGCGGTGCCACCGGCTTGGGCCCGTAATCGCTGCTCGCAGCTATATTTATTATTATTATTATTATTTTGTCAACCTTTCGGGCACTTTTGGGGCTCTTAACATGCTCGAAAACTCTTGAAATTTTGCACACACGTCAGAACCCGCGGCCATCAGGGCCGGGCTGAAGCTGGTACCCGGGCGTGGCAGGGGGGCTCGACAGCGCCCCCTGGAACGGGATCCGAACACGTGTCCATAAATCAAACACGCTTGCATGTAATAATATGAAACTCGGTACACATATAGATCTCATCGGGCCGAACAACTTTCGTGCTCTAAGTTTTACGCCAGCCAAACAGGAAGTTGGCTATTTAGCGTTGTTTGGAAACGCATGCTGTGGAATTTAATGTACTCCTCCTAGGGAATTCATCGATTCGCCTCCAAACTCGGTGTGCATGAAGTCAAGACATTGAGGATGCTAAATTGCGGACGGATTTTTGATATCTCGAACGGTTTGGCCGTGGCGAGGAAACAAATTTATGGCGAAAAAATGAAACAGGAAGTGTGTTAGAACTTCTGCATACATTAACTGATCTTGATGAAACTTCAGCAGTGTGTTCGTGGTAAGAAGCCGATCACATGGATGTGACTATTGTGAGTCAAAGTTATAGCGCCACCAACTGGCAGCAGGAATATGTCACTTTCAAAATGCTTTGAAATCAGTGTCTTATTTTTACCCGATTTGCTTCAAACTTTATGTGTACAATGTAGACACACGGCAGATGTAAACCTGTGAAAGGATTATTGATATCTTAGATACTGTTGCCGTGGCAACGCATCAAACTTTAATATTCTTTTTTGATGCTTTTGAGACTCTTAACATACTTGAAATTGCATGAAACTCGACAGACACATCACATTTATTAGCCAGTAGACATGTGCAAAGTTTCAGAAACGGGCGTGGTGAGGGGCTCAGTAGCGCCACCTTTAGTCAAAAATGGGGGCTTAGTTTTACATAGAGTCACTAAACTCGCTATGTATATTGTTCTCATTAAACCGGACAACTTTCTAATTCACACTTATTAGCTGAGAGCAACAGGAAGTCAGATATTTTGGTTTGAATGTGATTTTTTGGAGAATTTTCTCTCTCTCTCTCTGTCTCTGTGTGTGTGAGGGGTGGGAGGGAATTTCCAATTGATTTCAGTGTGTTTCAAGGTTTCAGGGGCTTTTGGGGCCCTTAACGTGCTCGAAAACTCTTGAAACTTTGCACACAGGTCAGAACCTGCGGCCATCAGGGCCGGGCTGAAGCTGGTACCCGGGCGTGGCAGCGGGGCTCAACAGCGCCCCCTGGAACGGGATCCGAACACTTGTCCATAAATCAAACACACTTGCATGTAATGATATGAAACTCGGTACACATATAGATCTCATCGGGCCGAACAACTTTCGTGCTCTAAGTTTTACGCCAGCCAAACAGGAAGTTGGCTATTTAGCGTTGTTTGGAAACGCATGCTGTGGAATTTAATGTACTCCTCCTAGGGAATTCATCGATTCGCCTTCAAACTCGGTGTGCATGAAGTTAAGACATTGAGGATGCCAAATTGCGGACGGATTTTTGATATCTCGAACGGTTTGGCCGTGGCGAGGAAACAAATTTATGGCGAAAAAATGAAACAGGAAGTGTGTTATAACTTCTGCATACATTAACTGATCTTGATGAAACTTCAGCAGTGTGTTCGTTGTAAGAGGCCGATCGCACAGATGTGACTATTGTGAGTCAAAGTTATAGCGCCACCAACAGGCAGCAGGAAGTACATCACTTTCAAAATGCTTTGAAATCAGTGTCTTATTTTTACCTGATTTGCTTCAAACTTTATGTGTACAATGTAGACACACGGCAGATGTAAACCTGTGAAAGGATTATTGATATCTTTGATACTGTTGCCGTGGCAACGCATCAAACTTTAATATTCTTTTTTGATGCTTTTGAGACTCTTAACATACATGAAATTGCATGAAACTCAACAGACACATCACATTTATTAGCCAGTAGACATGTGCAAAGTTTCAGAAACGGGGGTGGTGAAATGGCTCAGTAGCGCCACCTTTACTCAAAAATGGGGGTTTAGTTTTTCCTAGAATCACAAAACTTGGTATGTGTATTGTTCTCATCAAGACGGACAACTTTCTAATTTACATGAACCATCTCTGACCAACAGGAAGAGAGATATTTTGGTTTGAATGTGGATTTTCTGAAGAATTTTCTCTCCCTCTCTCTGTGTCTGTGTGTGTGTGAGGGGAGGGGGGGATTTGACTATTGCTTTTATATTGTTAATCAAGGTTTCAGGGGCTTTTGGGGTCCTTAACGTGCTCAAAAACTCTTGAAACTTTGCACACAGGTCAGAACCCACGGCCATCAGGGCCGGGCTGAAGCTGGTACCCGGGCGTGGCTGGGGGGCTCAACAGCGAACGGGGTTCTAAAACTTGATCCATATATCAAACACGCTCGCATGAATTAATATGAAACTCGGTACACATATAGATCTCATCGGGCCGAACAACTTTCCCCCGGTCAAGTTTTACGCCAGCCCAACAGGAAGTCGGCTATTATGGGTTGTTTGGAAAACGCTTGCTGTGGAATGTGAAATACTCCTCCTAGAAAATTCACCGTGTCCCCTTCAAGCTCGGTGGGCATGTAGTCAAGACTTTGAGGATTCTAAATTGCGGACGGATTTTTGATATCTCGAACGGTTTGGCCGTGGCGAGGAATCGAATTTATGGCGAGAAAAGAGAAACACGGAAGTGGAATAACTTCTGCATACATTAACTGATCTTGATGAAACTTCAGCAGTGTGTTCGTGGTAAGAGGCCGATCAGATGGATGTAGCTATTGTGAGTCAAAGTTATAGCGCCACCAACTGGCAGCAGGAAGTGTGTCACTTTCAACATGCTTTTGACAAAAGTGGGGGGGTTACTTTTAACTACAGTAAAGAAAAAATAGTTTGTATATTGTTCTCATCAAGCCGGACAACTTTCTAATTTACATTCAATAGCTCTGGCCATCAGGAAGTCAGATATTTTGGTCTGAATGTGAATTTTTTTGCAAAATCAGCCTCTGAATTTTTAGACACCTTTATCTAAGTGGTTTATTTTATTCCCACCAAACTTTTTCAACATGATAAAAATATATTAATGATGCTAAATTGTGAACGGATAATAAATATCTCAAACGGTTTTGCTATGGCGAGGGATTAAAGTATTGTCTAAAAAGGAAACACTCAAAGGGTCATATATTCTAAAAATGTAATTATACACCATTTATTACTATATAAAAGTATACAAATATCAGAACTTAACTCATTTTATTCTTTTTTTTCAATTTAAGAATGAAGTTTAAGTTTAAAAACTGCCAGAATGGTTGTTTAGTCTAAACAATAAATAAATAAAGTCAAACATAGTGCTATACTGCCCTCTTGTGTTCAAAATCAGGTAGGCCTATTATATCTATATAAAAATATACTAGGTATGTGACGGTGAGAATATTTTACCACCGGTTAACTGACGTGTGACACCGCTGGGGGCTTTTTAATCGCTAACTTAAAAACGAAAGTAAAATATGTTCGTCCGCACGGACATTGATAATGGTGCGGAGCAGAGCGAGCGTTTTCAATAAATTCCTATGGAAGGAGGAATGACCTAAGAAACGTTGACTCTGTTCTGCTCGTTCCTCGCTGAGGACGCGCACCATTATGAATGCCTGTGCAGCCGTGAGCATTTTAGTTTCATTTTCGGGGCGGATTGCTTGAATGTATTTTAAAAAAGCACAATGTTGTGTTTTTTGCTACTGTACAAAAATATAAGTTAACACTTTGCAGTTTGAATGATGTTCTGAACAAAATGACAGAGTATGTTTTTATGTGTCCACTGTTCAATCGCGCCCTCGTTTTAGTGATTCCATTTTTTCATTTAAGTTTTTTCATTGTTCTAATCAGGTCAGGCAAGTAAAATTATCTGTGTCTTATCCCTTACATTTTAATATAATATATATACACTACTGTTCAAAAATTTGGCGTCAATAAGATTTTTAAGCGAAGTTTCTTCTGCTCACCAAGGCTGCATTTATTTGATTAAAAATACGAACAAAAACAGTAATATTGTAAAATAGTATTCCAATTTAAAACAGCTGCTTTCTATTTTAATATATTTTAAACTGTTATTTATTCCTGTGATCAAAGCTGAGTTTTCAGCATCATTACTCCAGTCGTCACTGTCACATGATCCTTCAGAAATTATTCTAATATGATGATTGATGCTCAAGAAACATTCATTATTATTTTAAATGTCGAAAACAGTTGTGTACAGTCTTTGATGAATAGAAAGTTCAAAAGAACAGCATTTATCTGAAATCTAAAGCTTTTGTAACATTAAACACTACCGTTCAGAAGTTTGGGGTCAGTAATAATTTAAATTTAAATTTTGGGGGAAAGAAATAAAATAAATCAATACTTTTATTCATCGAGAATGAGTTAAACTGATCAAAACTTACAGTACATACATTTATAATGTTAAAAAAAAAATTATATTTTAAATAAATGCTGTTCTTTTGAACTTTACATTCATCAACGCATTTTGAAAAAAAATCTGTACACAACTGTTTTCAACATTGAAAATAATAATTAATATTTATTGACCATCAATCATCATATTAGAATGATTTCTGAAGGATCATGTGACACTGAAGACGGGAGTAATGATGCTGAAAACTCAGCTTTGATCACATAAATTAATTACAGTGTAAAATATTTTAAAATGGAAAACAGCTGTTTTAAATTGGAATAATGTTTCACAATATTACTGTTTTTGTTTGTATTTTTAATCAAATAAATGCAGCCTTAGTGAGCAGAAGAGACTTCTCCTAAAAACATAAAAAATCTTCCTGACCCCAAACTTTTGAACGGTGTGTATATATATATATATGTTTGTATAATATATATATATATGTATATATATATATATATATATATATATATATATAAATATAGCTGCGAGCAGCGATGGAGGGCCAAAGCCGGCGGTACCGCCACCCCGGTGCCTTTAGGTAACTAAAGGCACCGGGGTTGCGGTGCCACCGGCTTGGGCCCGTAATCGCTGCTCGCAGCTATATTTATTATTATTATTATTATTTTGTCAACCTTTCGGGCACTTTTGGGGCCCTTAACATGCTCGAAAACTCTTGAAACTTTGCACACAGGTCAGAACCCGCGGCCATCAGGGCCGGGCTGAAGCTGGTACCCGGGCGTGGCAGGGGGGCTCGACAGCGCCCCCTGGAACGGGATCCGAACACGTGTCCATAAATCAAACACGCTTGCATGTAATAATATGAAACTCGATACACATGTAGATCTCATCGGGCCGAACAACTTTCGTGCTCTAAGTTTTACGCCAGCCCAACAGGAAGTCGGCTATTATGGGTTGTTTGGAAACGCATGGTCTGGTATTTGAAACACTTCTCCTAGGGAATTCACCCGATCGCCACCAAACTCGGTGGGAATGAAGTCAAGACATTGAGGATGCTAAATTGCGGACGGATTTTTGATATCTCGAACGGTTTGGCTGTGGCGAGGACACGAATTTATGGCGAATAATGGAAACAGGAAGTGTGTTATAACTTCTGCATACATTAACTGATCTTGATTAAACTTCAGCAGTGTGTTCGTTGTAAGAGGCCGATCACATGGATGTGACTATTGTGAGTCAAAGTTATAGCGCCACCAACTGGCAGCAGGAAGTGTGTCCCTTTCAAAATGCTTTGAAATCACCCTCTTATTTTTACCCGATTTGCTTCAAACTTTATGTGTATAATGTAAACACACGGCAGATGTAGACCTGTGAAAGGATTTTTGATATCTTTAATACTGTTGCCATGGCAACGCTTCAAACTTTAATATTCTTTTTTGATGCTTTTGAGACTCTTAACATACTTGAAATTGGATGAAACTCGACAGACACATCACATTTATTAGCCCGTAGACATGTGCAAAGTTTCAGAAACGGGCGTGGTGAGGGGCTCAGTAGCGCCACCTTTAGTCATAAGTGGGGGGGTTAGTTTTATCAACAGCAACAAAACTTGGTATGTGTATTGTTCTCATCAAGACGGACAACTTTCTAATTTACATGAACCATCTCCGACCAACAGGAAGAGAGATATTTTGGTTTGAATGTGGATTTTCTGAAGAATTTTCTCTCCCTCTCTCTTACCCCTTTTCCACCAAGGCAGAGCTGGTGCTGGTTCGGAGCCAGAGCCTAGTTTCAAATCGGTTCTTTGTTTTTCCACCGCCAAAGCACCAGCTCCGAACCAGTAAAACTGGTTCTTAAGTAGCACCAAATCATTGCAGGGTCTAGAACGGAGCCAAGAAAGAACCGCTTGCGTCAGGGGCTGGGGGCGGGGTTACCGTGACCAACAAGACGAATAGAAACTTGTGACCGCCATTTTTAAATAGCAGCTAGTCGAGCTAATAGCAGCTCGATTATAATATCCGTCTATGTAAGTTACGGCGAGCTGCACGAACGCGTTGGATTCCGATGTATTTTTGCAAACCCATGAGCGTCCATAGTATTGCAACGTCCGTTATTGTTGATGGCTTGTTCGAGATGCA
>NC_140213.1:26406732-26416732 GCF_951802725.1 Rutilus rutilus
CCGTGTCCCCTTCAAACTCGGTGTGCATGTAGTCAAGACTTTGAGGATGCTAAATTGCGGACGGATTTTTGATATCTCGAACGGTTTGGCTGTGGCGAGGAATCGAATTTATGGCGAGAAAAGAGAAACACGGAAGTGGAATAACTTCTGCATACATTAACTGATCTTGATGAAACTTCAGCAGTGTGTTCGTGGTAAGAGGCCGATCAGATGGATGTAGCTATTGTGAGTCAAAGTTATAGCGCCACCAACTGGCAGCAGGAAGTGTGTCACTTTCAACATGCTTTAGACAAAAGTGGGGGGGTTAGTTTTAACTACAGTAAAGAAAAAATAGTTTTTATATTGTTCTCATCAAGCCGGACAACTTTCTAATTTACATTCAATAGCTCTGGCCATCAGGAAGTCAGATATTTTGGTCTGAATGTGAATTTTTTTGCAAAATCAGCCTCTGAATTTTTAGCCACTCCTCTTAAACTATTTATTTTATTCGTACCAAACTTTTTCAACATGATGAAACTACATTAAATATGCTAAGTTGTGAATGGATAATAAATATCTCAAACGGTTTTGCTATGGCGAGGGATTAATGTCCAAAAAGGAAACACTAAAAATCTTCTAAAAATGTAATTATATACCATTTATTTCTATATAAAAGTATACAAACATCACAACTAAACCCATTTTATTCTGTTTTTGCAATTCAAGAAGAATGAAAAAGTTAAAAACAGGCTATTTAGTGCTATTTGGTTCAACAAAAAAGCAAACATAGGGCTATACTGCCCTCTTGTGTCCAAAAGGACATCAAAATAGTATATAAAACTTTTTACCAGGTAGGCCAATATTGTATTTAAATATACATTTATTAGGTATGTGTCTGAGGATATTTTCCCACCGGTTAATCGACGTGTGATACGAGTGGGTGCTTTTAAATCGCTAATATAATAGTGAAAGTAAAAAAACGGACGTCCGCACGGACATTGATAATGGTGCACGTTGGAAAGAATGATACTTTTAAACATAACACTAAACCGCCATTAGGTGTCGCCAGGCGACCATCTTAATGAGCGAGTCATTGATTCATTCGTTCAAATGATTTGTTCCAATGACTGAGTCATTCATGATTGAGACAGATGTTTATGGATTGACCATTGAATCTTTGAGTCAAGCGATTCGTTTCAAAATGCTGAATCATTCAGTAATGAGAAAACAAGTTGCTGTGATCTTTGTTTAACTATTTTTGCTGCTGAAACAGAACAAAAACAGTCAATATTGCATCTAAAATGTAAGTGACTTAATTGTAACTGTTTATTAACCTGTTGTATGAAATCAATGTCACAGTTTCAATCGTGATTGTATTCAGGAAATAGTTGCCTACTCGTCAAGTGAGGTTGCTTAACTCTATCATATGTTATAAAATATATAAAAACTCCATATTTGTAATTTTTATAGTCAGTATGTTGTTAACTGGGTTGCTTTTTTGTGTGCTGCGCTCATTTGTTTACAATTCTCCTGGAGAAGCAGCATGAGCCTCAGCAGTGCAACCTTGTTACCATTGATCAGTAATACATTTATTATTAACTGATGATTGCAACTTAAAATGAATGTAATGAAATTAGAATAATCTCTCGTTTTAGTGATTCCCAAGTTATTTTTTTGTTATTGACGTTCTAATCAGGCTATACTCTGGTCGGGCAAGTAAAATTCTCTTTCAGGTAGGCCTATTGTATTTGTATATAAATATATTAGGGATGTGACTGTGATAACATTTTCCCACCGGTTAATCGACGTGTGACACCACTGAGCGCTTTTAAATCACTAACTATAGTATACTATATACTAGTAAAATACAGACGTCCGCACAGACATTGATAATGGTGCGGAGTAGAGCGAGCATTTTCAATTTATTCCTATGGATGTAGGAATTAACTAAAACATTTTATTTATGTTTTTGTGTCCACTGTTCAACCGCAACCGCGTCACACACACACACACATTCCAGAATTGCAATCTTGACATCGCAGCCTGTTCATTATAGCCCTAATACAATATAATAATAAAAATAGTCAACCTAACATAAACGAATTACACTGCTCTGTTTAAATAGTCAGTAGTACAATCTGTACCATTTACAGTAAGCAGAGCTCCACTGTGATGTTTCCAAGAACATTTTCGCGCGTGTGAAGAGGATGATTTTTTCCATCGATATTGGAACACGAGTGAAGTACAAAGCCTATAATAAAGAATAGTTTAGCATCCAAATACATCGCAAATATTGAAACATTTTGATTCTAATGAGAGGGTTACGTGAGACCAACACTGCTTACTTTCGTTTTTATTTTTACATTAAATTTAAAGGATTTGTTGTGGAATATTTTGGGTGTATCATAAAATCAGAATAAGGTAAGACAAGTAAAATTTTCTGTCTTATATTTATATATATATATATACGTATATATATAAGTATATATATATATATATATATATATATATATATATATGTGTGTGTGTGTGTGTGTATATATATAGATATTTATATACATATATATATATATGTATATATATAGATATTTATATATATATATATATATATATGTGTGAATATATGTGTGTGTGTGTGTGTGTGTGTGTGTATATATATATATATATATAAATATAGCTGCGAGCAGCGATGGAGGGCCAAAGCCGGTGGCACCGCCACCCCGGTGCCTGCGGTGCCACCGGCTTGGGCCCGCAATCGCTGCTCGCAGCTATATTTAGGGCCCAAGCCCTGAAAGGGCGAAGGCCCTATTGTTTTCGTTAGGATTATTATTATTAGGGCCCAAGCCCTGAAAGGGCGCAGAGCCCTATTGTTCTTCTAAGGATTATTTATTATTATTTTTTTTTCAACCTTTCGGGCACTTTTGGGGCCCTTAACGTGCTCGAAAACTCTTGAAACTTTGCACACAGGTCAGAACCCGCGGCCATTAGGGCCGGGCTGAAGCTGGGACACTGGCGTGGCAGGGAGGCTCGACAGCGCCCCCTGGAACGGGGTCCGAAAACTTGGTCCATAAATCAAACACGCTTGCATGTAATAATATGAAACTTGGTACACATATAGATCTCATCGGGCCAAACAACTTTCGTACTTTTACTTTTTACGCCAGCCCAACAGGAAGTCGGCTATTATGGGTTGTTTGGAAACGCATGCTGTGGAATTTAATGTACTCCTCCTAGGGAATTCATCCATTCGCCTCCAAACTCAGTCAGCATGAAGTCAAGACATTGAGGATGCTAAATTGCGGACGGATTTTTGATATCTCGAACGGTTTGGCTGTGGCGAGGACACGAATTTATGGCGAATAATGGAAACAGGAAGTGTGTTATAACTTCTGCATACATTAACTGATCTTGATTAAACTTCAGCAGTGTGTTCGTTGTAAGAGGTCGATCACATGGATGTGACTATTGTGAGTCAAAGTTATAGCGCCACCAACTGGCAACAGGAAGTGTGTCCCTTTCAAAATTCTTTGAAATCACCCTCTTATTTTTACCCGATTTGCTTCAAACTTTATGTGTATAATGTAAACACACGGCAGATGTAGACCTGTGAAAGGATTTTTGATATCTTTAATACTGTTGCCATGGCAACGCTTCAAACTTTAATATTCTTTTTTGATGCTTTTGAGACTCTTAACATACTTGAAATTGGATGAAACTCGACAGACACATCACATTTATTAGCCAGTAGACATGTGCAAAGTTTCAGAAACGGGCGTGGTGAGGGGCTCAGTAGCGCCACCTTTAGTCATAAGTGGGGGGGTTAGTTTTATCAACAGCAACAAAACTTGGTATGTGTATTGTTCTCATCAAGACGGACAACTTTCTAATTTACATGAACTATCTCTGACCAACAGGAAGAGAGATATTTTGGTTTGAATGTGGATATTCTGAAGAATTTTCTCTCCCTCTCTCTGTGTCTCTGTGTGTGTGAGGGGAGGGGGGGATTTGACTATTGCTTTTACATTGTTAATCAAGGTTTCAGGGGCTTTTGGGGTCCTTAACGTGCTCAAAAACTCTTGTAACTTTGCACACAAGTCAGAACCCCCTGCCATCAGGGACGGGCTGAAGCTGGTACCCGGGCGTGGCAGGGGGGCTCAACAGCGCCCCCTTGAACGGGGGTCCCAAAACTTGGTCCATAGATCAAACACGCTTGCATTAATTAATATGAAACTCGGTACACATATAGATCTCATCGGGCCGAACAACTTTCCCCTGGTCAAGTTTTACGCCAGCCCAACAGGAAGTCGGCTATTATGGGTTGTTTGGAAAACGCTTGCTGTGGAATGCGAAGTACTCCTCCTAGAGAATTCATCCAATCCCCACCAAACTCGGTGTGCATGAAGTCAAGACATTGAGGATTCTAAATTGCGGACGGATTTTTGATATCTCGAACGGTTTGGCCGTGGCGAGGAAACGAATTTATGGCGAGAAAAGAGAAACACGAAGTGGTATAACTTCTGCATACATTAACTGATCTTGATGAAACTTCACCAGTGTGTTCGTGGTAAGAGGCCGATCAGATGGATGTAACTATTGTGAGTCAAAGTTATAGCGCCACCAACTGGCAGCAGGAAGTGTGTCACTTTCAAAATGCTTTTGACAAAAGTGGGGGGGTTAGTTTTACCCACAGTTTTAAAAATCAGTACGTACATTGGTCTCATCGAGCCGGACAACTTTCTAATATACAGTTATTAGCTTCGACCAATAGGAAGTCAGATATTTTGGTTTGAATGTGAATTTATTTGCAAATTCAGCCTCTGCTTTTTACCCACTCCTGCTAAGTGTTTTTTTTTTTATTCACACCAAACTTTTTTAACACGATGAAAATACATTAAAGATGCTAAATTGTGAACGGATATTAAATATTTCAAACGGTTTTGACATGGCGAGGGATTAAAATAATGTCAAAAAAGGATTCAGAAAACATCTCATATCTTCTTAAAATTTAATTATACACCATTTATTTTTATATAAAATTATACAAATATCAGAACTAAACCGAAACAGAACTAGTTTTGGGTTTATTCAGTTTTTTTCAATTCAAGAATTATGTACAAGTTTAAAATCAGCCAGAATGCGCTATTTAGTAAAAAAAAAAAAGTCATACATAGGGCTATACTGCCCTCTTGTGTTCAAAATCAGGTAGGCCCATTGTATATTGTATTTATATATAAATATAATAGCGATGTGACTGAGAATTTTTTCCCACTGGTTAATTGATGTGTGACACCGCGGCGGGGGCTTTTAAATCGCTAACTTAAAGGGATACTCCACTTTAAATGGAAAATTCTGTCATCATATACTCACCCTCATGTTGTTTCAATCCTTTATTAATTTCTTTCTTCTGCTGAACAGAAAGGAAGATATTTAGAAGAATGTCAGTAACCAGACAGTTTCTGGTCTCATTGACTTCCATAGTATACATTTTTTTCCTACTATGGAAGTCAATGGGATCAGAAACTGTCTGGTTACTGACATTCTCCTAAATATCTTCCTTTCTGTTCAGCAGAAGAAAGAAATTCATTAAGGATTAAAACAACATGAGGGTGAGTATATGATGAGCGAAAGTGAAATACGGACATCCTAAAAAACATTCACTCTGTTCTGCTCGTTCCTCGCTGTAGACGTGTTATTGCCCATGCAGCCGTGAGCATTTTAGTTTCATTTAAAAAATAGCGCCATTTCGGGGGTGGGATTGCTTGAATGTTTTTTTACAAAAGCACAATGTTGTGTTTTATTGCGAGTGTACATAAATATAAGGGTGTATTCACACCAGGAAAGTCCGATAGTTCACTTGCTTTGGTCCGGACCAAATAGAATGTTGATTTTTTTTGTTTGGTACGGTTCGTTTTCACACTGCTCTTTTTACAAGTGAACCAAAATGTGTAAACAAAACCACACGTGTGCTAAGGTCGTCCATTCATTGGACAGGAATTCTCAAGCAGGGAAAAGCAGGAAGTGCAAAAAAAAGCAAAAAAAAAAAAAAAAGCAGGAGATATTTCGTAATGTAATCGCCTATTTGTTATTTTACTGATTTGGTGTTATTCTTTACAAACGCAATATGAAGAAACTATGGTAGTATAGATAAAAGCCCGCCCGCACTGACAATTGATTGCTTGGGTCCTTACATGCGCTTCGTGAGGCACACTAGCTGGCACACACACGCAAGGTCTCTCGCTCCCTCTCTCTGCCGTGCGCGCACTCTTGCTCGCTCGCTCTAGATTTCCGGAGATTTTAAATGATTTGCGGGCATTCATGCGCTTCTATCGACATGCGGGAGACTGCCGGAACTTCCGGGAGACTTTGGATGTCTGTATAATAAGACACCATTATGCCAAAATGTCAGTTTTGTTAAGTATCCTCATAAGAGCAGTCAAATAAAAAGACGCAGTTTTCTGCAGTTGGGTCGGTTCATATTCACACCGTAAATGAACCGTACCAGAGTTCGTTTGGAACCGTACCGAGACCACCTCTTCAGCTGGGTCTCGGTTCGATTGTTTGGTCCGCACCCGAGTTCGATTGCTGTATTCACACCTGCCCAAAAGGTCCGCACCAAGGGGGGAAACGAACTAGAGTTCGATTCAATCGAACCAAACAAGGCAGGTGTGAATACACCCTAAGTAAACACAGTGCAGTTTAAATGATGTCCTGTATGAACAAACTGACGGAGTAGCCTATGTTTTTATGTTTCCACTGTTCGATCGCGCCCACGCCTCACACACACACACACACACACACACACACACACACACACACACACACACACACACACACACACACACACACACACACTGTGCATTCCAGCATTGCAATCTTGACATCGCAGCCGGTTCATTACAGCCGTAATAAAATATAATAATAAATATAAATAGTCAACCTATTTGCAGCAAATGATGGTAGATTTTAGATCAATATATTTGTTTTCCTTACAATTTTAATTAACACTAACTTTATTCTCATCTGAATTATAAATAATTTATTTCTGTATAAAATAATACTACCATTAAAAAATACATTTGATTGTCTTTTTTAATCAATGGAGAATGTGTGACTTAAAAATAAACAGATTAGTGCTTGGTTTGAGGACAAGAAATGAAAACCAATGCAATATGATGAATGTCCAAAAACGTTCGCTCTTCTCTGCCCGTTCCTCGCCTCGCCATATATATATATATATATATATATATATATATATATATATATATATATATATATATATATATATATATATATATATATATATATATATTTATTTATTTATTTTTTGTTACATATATAATGTATATATTATATTTTTTTTGTTACATATATATATATATATATATATATATATATATAAATATAGCTGCGAGCAGCGATGGAGGGCCCAAGCCGGTGACACCGCCACCCCGGTGGCTTTAGTGTAACTAAAGGCACCAGGGTGGCGGTGCCACCGGCTTGGGCCCGCCATCGCTGCTCGCAGCTATATTTAGGGCCCAAGCCCTGAAAGGGCGCAGAGCCCTATTGTTCTTCTAAGGATTATTAGGGCCCAAGCCCTGAAAGGGCGAAGGCCCTATTGTTTCCGGTAGGATTATTTATTATTATTATTATTATTATTTTGTCAACCTTTCGGGCACTTTTGGGGCTCTTAACATGCTCGAAAACTCTTGAAATTTTGCACACACGTCAGAACCCGCGGCCATCAGGTCCGGACTGAAGCTGGTACCCGGGCGTGGCAGGGGGGCTCGACAGCGCCCCCTGGAACGGGATCCGAACACGTGTCCATAAATCAAACACGCTTGCATGTAATAATATGAAACTCGGTACACATATAGATCTCATCGGGCCGAACAACTTTCGTGCTCTAAGTTTTACGCCAGCCAAACAGGAAGTTGGCTATTTAGCGTTGTTTGGAAACGCATGCTGTGGAATTTAATGTACTCCTCCTAGGGAATTCATCGATTCGCCTCCAAACTCGGTGTGCATGAAGTCAAGACATTGAGGATGCTAAATTGCGGACGGATTTTTGATATCTCGAACGGTTTGGCCGTGGCGAGGAAACAAATTTATGGCGAAAAAATGAAACAGGAAGTGTGTTATAACTTCTGCATACATTAACTGATCTTGATGAAACTTCAGCAGTGTGTTCGTGGTAAGAGGCCGATCACATGGATGTGACTATTGTGAGTCAAAGTTATAGCGCCACCAACTGGCAGCAGGAATATGTCACTTTCAAAATGCTTTGAAATCAGTGTCTTATTTTTACCCGATTTGCTTTAAACTTTATGTGTACAATGTAGACACACGGCAGATGTAAACCTGTGAAAGGATTATTGATATCTTAGATACTGTTACCGTGGCAACGCATCAAACTTTAATATTCTTTTTTGATGCTTTTGAGACTCTTAACATACTTGAAATTGCATGAAACTCAACAGACACATCACATTTATTAGCCAGTAGACATGTGCAAAGTTTCAGAAACGGGCGTGGTGGAATGGCTCAGTAGCGCCACCTTTAGTCAAAAATGGGGGCTTAGTTTTTCCTAGAATCACAAAACTTGGTATGTGTATTGTTCTCATCAAGACGGACAACTTTCTAATTTACATGAACCATCTCCGACCAACAGGAAGAGAGATATTTTGGTTTGAATGTGGATTTTCTGAAGAATTTTCTCTCCCTCTCTCTGTGTCTGTGTGTGTGTGAGGGGAGGGGGGGATTTGACTCTTGCTTTTATATTGTTAATCAAGGTTTCAGGGGCTTTTGGGGTCCTTAACGTGCTCAAAAACTCTTGAAACTTTGCACACAGGTCAAAACCCACGGCCATCAGGGCCGGGCTGAAGCTGGTACCCGGGCGTGGCTGGGGGGCTCAACAGCGCCCCCTTGAACGGGGTTCTAAAACTTGATCCATATATCAAACACGCTCGCATGAATTAATATGAAACTCGGTACACATATAGATCTCATCGGGCCGAACAACTTTACCCCGGTCAAGTTTTACGCCAGCCCAACAGGAAGTCAGCTATTATGGGTTGTTTGGAAAACGCTTGCTGTGGAATGTGAAATACTCCTCCTAGAAAATTCACCGTGTCCCCTTCAAACTCGGTGTGCATGTAGTCAAGACTTTGAGGATGCTAAATTGCGGACGGATTTTTGATATCTCGAACGGTTTGGCTGTGGCGAGGAATCGAATTTATGGCGAGAAAAGAGAAACACGGAAGTGGAATAACTTCTGCATACATTAACTGATCTTGATGAAACTTCAGCAGTGTGTTCGTGGTAAGAGGCCGATCAGATGGATGTAGCTATTGTGAGTCAAAGTTATAGCGCCACCAACTGGCAGCAGGAAGTGTGTCACTTTCAACATGCTTTAGACAAAAGTGGGGGGGTTAGTTTTAACTACAGTAAAGAAAAAATAGTTTTTATATTGTTCTCATCAAGCCGGACAACTTTCTAATTTACATTCAATAGCTCTGGCCATCAGGAAGTCAGATATTTTGGTCTGAATGTGAATTTTTTTGCAAAATCAGCCTCTGAATTTTTAGCCACTCCTCTTAAACTATTTATTTTATTCGTACCAAACTTTTTCAACATGATGAAACTACATTATATATGCTAAGTTGTGAATGGATAATAAATATCTCAAACGGTTTTGCTATGGCGAGGGATTAATGTCCAAAAAGGAAACACTAAAAATCTTCTAAAAATGTAATTATATACCATTTATTTCTATATAAAAGTATACAAATATCACACCTAAACCCATTTTATTCTGTTTTTGCAATTCAAGAAGAATGAAAAAGTTAAAAACAGGCTATTTAGTGCTATTTGGTTCAACAAAAAAGCAAACATAGGGCTATACTGCCCTCTTGTGTCCAAAAGGACATCAAAATAGTATATAAAACTTTTTACCAGGTAGGCCAATATTGTATTTAAATATACATTTATTAGGTATGTGTCTGAGGATATTTTCCCACCGGTT
>NC_140213.1:26419232-26429232 GCF_951802725.1 Rutilus rutilus
AGCAGGAAGTGTGTCCCTTTCAAAATGCTTTGAAGTCACCCTCTTAATTTTACCCGATTTGCTTCAAACTTTATGTGTATAATGTAAACACACGGCAGATGTAGACCTGTGAAAGGATTATTGATATCTTAGATACTGTTGCCGTGGCAACGCATCAAATTTTAATATTCTTTTCGGATGCGTTTGAGACTCTTAACATGCTTGAAATTGGATGAAACTCGACAGACACATAACACTTATTAGCCAGTAGACATGTGAAAAGTTTCAGAAACGGGCGTGGCAGGGGGGCTCAACAGCGCCCTCTTGAACAGGGTCTGAAAACTTGGTCCATATATCAAATACGCTTGCATGAATTAATATGAAACTTGGTACACATATAGATTTCATGGGGCCGAACAACTTTCCCTCTGTCAAGTTTCACGCCAGCCCAACAGGAAGTCGGCTATTATGGGTTGTTTGGAAAACGCTTGCTGTGGAATGTGATGTACTCCTCCTAGAGAATTCATTCAATCACCTCCAAACTCAGTCAGCATGAAGTCAAGACATTGAGGATGCTAAATTGCGAACAGATTTTTGATATCTCGAACGGTTTGGCTGTGGCGAGGAATCGAATTTATGGCGAGAAAAGAGAAACACGAAGTGGAATAACTTCTGCATACATTAACTGATCTTGATGAAACTTCAGCAGTGTGTTCGTGGTAAGAGGCCGATCAGATCGATGTAGCTATTGTGAGTCAAAGTTATAGCGCCACCAACTGGCAGCAGGAAGTGTGTCACTTTCAACATGCTTTTGACAAAAGTGGGGGGGTTAGTTTTAACTACAGTAAAGAAAAAATAGTTTGTATATTGTTCTCATCAAGCCGGACAACTTTCTAATTTACATTCAATAGCTCTGGCCATCAGGAAGTCAGATATTTTGGTCTGAATGTGATTTTTTTTGCTAAATCAGCCTCTGAATTTTTAGCCACTCCTCTTAAACTATTTATTTTATTCGTACCAAACTTTTTCAACATGATGAAACTACATTAAATATGCTAAATTGTGAATGGATAATAAATATCTTAAACGGTTTTGCTATGGCGAGGGATTAAAGTAATGTCCAAAAAGGAAACACTAAAAATCTTCTAAAAATGTAATTATATACCATTTATTTCTATATAAAAGAATGCAAATATCACAACTAAACCCATTTTATTCTGTTTTTGCAATTCAAGAAGAATGAAAAAGTTAAAACAGGCTATTTAGTGCTATTTGGTTCAACAAAAAAGCAAACATAGGGCTATACTGCCCTCTTGTGTCCAAAAGGACATCAAAATAGTATATAAAACTTTTTACCAGGTAGGCCAATATTGTATTTAAATATACATTTATTAGGTATGTGTCTGAGGATATTTTCCCACCGGTTAATCGACGTGTGACACGAGTGGGTGCTTTTAAATCGCTAATATAATAGTGAAAGAAAAATAATGATAATGTTGCACACACAAATCACACACATGTGGGAAAGAATAAACAACACTAAACCGCCATTAGGTGTCGCCAGGCATCCATCTTAATAAGCGAGTCATTGATTCATTCGTTCAAACGATTCGTTCGAATGAGTCGATCATGATTAAGACAGATGTTTATGGATTGATCATTCAATCTTTGAGTCAACCGATTCGTTAAAAATGCTGAATCGTTCAGTTATGAGAAAACACGTGATAAGTGATGGTTCTGCCGTGATCTTTGTTGAACTATTTTCGCTGCTGAAACAGAACAAAAACAGTCAACATTGCATCTAAAATGTAAGTGACTTAATTGTAACTGTTTATTTGTATGAAATCTAGGGGTGGGAGAAAAAAATTATTCTTAGATGCATCGCGATGCGGACGTGGACGATTCTGAATCGATTCACAAATGTCAAAAAATCGATTCTCTAAAAAAATATTTTTCTAATAACGTAATATTGACGGAAGGCAAAAGGCGGAACTCTAAGCGGACGTGCGTGCAGTCTGTGGCGCGCACATAACAGAGAAGTTTCTTCTGCTCACCAAGGCTGCATATATTTGATTAAAAATACAAACAAAAACAGTAATATTGTAAAATATTATTCCAATTTAAAACAGCTGCTTTCTATTTTAATATATTTTAAACTGTTATTTATTCCTGTGATCAAAGCTGAGTTTTCAGCATCATTACTCCAGTCGTCACTGTCACATGATCCTTCAGAAATTATTCTAATATGATGATTGATACTCAAGAAACATTCATTATTATTTTAAATGTCGAAAACAGTTGTGTACAGTCTTTGATGAATAGAAAGTTCAAAAGAACAGCATTTATCTGAAATCTAAAGCTTTTGTAACGTTAAACACTACCGCTCAAAAGTTTTGGGTTAGTAATAATTAAAATGTTATTTTTGGGGTAAATAAATAAAATAAATCAGTACTTTTATTTATGAAGGATGTGATCAACAGTTACAGTAAAGACATTTATAATGTTAAAAAAATATATATTTGAAATATATGCTGTTCTTTTGAACTAACATTCATCAAAG
This sequence comes from Rutilus rutilus, assembly GCF_951802725.1. Taxonomy (NCBI): domain Eukaryota; kingdom Metazoa; phylum Chordata; class Actinopteri; order Cypriniformes; family Leuciscidae; genus Rutilus; species Rutilus rutilus. The sequence continues at coordinate 26,421,772 of NC_140213.1, forward strand.
CATTTTGAAAAAAAAAATCTGTACACAACTGTTTTCAACATTGAAAATAATAATGAATATTTATTGAGCATCAATCATCATATTAGTATGATTTCTGAAGGATCATGTGACACTGAAGACTGGAGTAATGATGCTGAAAACTCAACTTTGATCACAGAAATGAATTACTATGTAAAATATTTAAAAATTGAAAACAGCTGTTTTAAATTGGAATAATATTTCACAATATTACTGTTTTTGTTTGTATTTTTAATCAATAAATGCAGCCTTGGTGAGCAGAAGAGACTTCTCCTAAAAACATTAAAAATCTTACTGACCCCAAACTTTTGAACAATAATATATATATATATATATATATATATATATATATATATATATACATATATATGTATGTGTGTGTATGTATGTATATATATATATATATATATATATATATATATATATATATATATATATATATATATATATATATAAATATAGCTGCGAGCAGCGATGGAGGGCCCAAGCCGGCGGTACCGCCACCCCGGTGCCTTTAGGTAACTAAAGGCACCGGGGTTGCGGTGCCACCGGCTTGGGCCCGTAATCGCTGCTCGCAGCTATATTTTATTATTATTTTTTTTTCAACCTTTCGGGCACTTTTGGGGCCCTTAACGTGCTCGAAAACTCTTGAAACTTTGCACACAGGTCAGAACCCGCGGCCATTAGGGCCGGGCTGAAGCTGGGACACTGGCGTGGCAGGGAGGCTCGACAGCGCCCCCTGGAACGGGGTCCGAAAACTTGGTCCATAAATCAAACACGCTTGCATGTAATAATATGAAACTTGGTACACATATAGATCTCATCGGGCCAAACAACTTTCGTACTTTTACTTTTTACGCCAGCCCAACAGGAAGTCGGCTATTATGGGTTGTTTGGAAACGCATGCTGTGGAATTTAATGTACTCCTCCTAGGGAATTCATCCATTCGCCTCCAAACTCAGTCAGCATGAAGTCAAGACATTGAGGATGCTAAATTGCGGACGGATTTTTGATATCTCGAACGGTTTGGCTGTGGCGAGGACACGAATTTATGGCGAATAATGGAAACAGGAAGTGTGTTATAACTTCTGCATACATTAACTGATCTTGATTAAACTTCAGCAGTGTGTTCGTTGTAAGAGGTCGATCACATGGATGTGACTATTGTGAGTCAAAGTTATAGCGCCACCAACTGGCAACAGGAAGTGTGTCCCTTTCAAAATGCTTTGAAATCACCCTCTTATTTTTACCCGATTTGCTTCAAACTTTATGTGTATAATGTAAACACACGGCAGATGTAGACCTGTGAAAGGATTTTTGATATCTTTAATACTGTTGCCATGGCAACGCTTCAAACTTTAATATTCTTTTTTGATGCTTTTGAGACTCTTAACATACTTGAAATTGGATGAAACTCGACAGACACATCACATTTATTAGCCAGTAGACATGTGCAAAGTTTCAGAAACGGGCGTGGTGAGGGGCTCAGTAGCGCCACCTTTAGTCATAAGTGGGGGGGTTAGTTTTATCAACAGCAACAAAACTTGGTATGTGTATTGTTCTCATCAAGACGGACAACTTTCTAATTTACATGAACTATCTCTGACCAACAGGAAGAGAGATATTTTGGTTTGAATGTGGATATTCTGAAGAATTTTCTCTCCCTCTCTCTGTGTCTCTGTGTGTGTGAGGGGAGGGGGGGATTTGACTATTGCTTTTACATTGTTAATCAAGGTTTCAGGGGCTTTTGGGGTCCTTAACGTGCTCAAAAACTCTTGTAACTTTGCACACAAGTCAGAACCCCCTGCCATCAGGGACGGGCTGAAGCTGGTACCCGGGCGTGGCAGGGGGGCTCAACAGCGCCCCCTTGAACGGGGGTCCCAAAACTTGGTCCATAGATCAAACACGCTTGCATTAATTAATATGAAACTCGGTACACATATAGATCTCATCGGGCCGAACAACTTTCCCCTGGTCAAGTTTTACGCCAGCCCAACAGGAAGTCGGCTATTATGGGTTGTTTGGAAAACGCTTGCTGTGGAATGCGAAGTACTCCTCCTAGAGAATTCATCCAATCCCCACCAAACTCGGTGTGCATGAAGTCAAGACATTGAGGATTCTAAATTGCGGACGGATTTTTGATATCTCGAACGGTTTGGCCGTGGCGAGGAAACGAATTTATGGCGAGAAAAGAGAAACACGAAGTGGTATAACTTCTGCATACATTAACTGATCTTGATGAAACTTCACCAGTGTGTTCGTGGTAAGAGGCCGATCAGATGGATGTAACTATTGTGAGTCAAAGTTATAGCGCCACCAACTGGCAGCAGGAAGTGTGTCACTTTCAAAATGCTTTTGACAAAAGTGGGGGGGTTAGTTTTACCCACAGTTTTAAAAATCAGTACGTACATTGGTCTCATCGAGCCGGACAACTTTCTAATATACAGTTATTAGCTTCGACCAATAGGAAGTCAGATATTTTGGTTTGAATGTGAATTTATTTGCAAATTCAGCCTCTGCTTTTTACCCACTCCTGCTAAGTGTTTTTTTTTTTATTCACACCAAACTTTTTTAACACGATGAAAATACATTAAAGATGCTAAATTGTGAACGGATATTAAATATTTCAAACGGTTTTGACATGGCGAGGGATTAAAATAATGTCAAAAAAGGATTCAGAAAACATCTCATATCTTCTTAAAATTTAATTATACACCATTTATTTTTATATAAAATTATACAAATATCAGAACTAAACCGAAACAGAACTAGTTTTGGGTTTATTCAGTTTTTTTCAATTCAAGAATTATGTACAAGTTTAAAATCAGCCAGAATGCGCTATTTAGTAAAAAAAAAAAAGTCATACATAGGGCTATACTGCCCTCTTGTGTTCAAAATCAGGTAGGCCCATTGTATATTGTATTTATATATAAATATAATAGCGATGTGACTGAGAATTTTTTCCCACTGGTTAATTGATGTGTGACACCGCGGCGGGGGCTTTTAAATCGCTAACTTAAAGGGATACTCCACTTTAAATGGAAAATTCTGTCATCATATACTCACCCTCATGTTGTTTCAATCCTTTATTAATTTCTTTCTTCTGCTGAACAGAAAGGAAGATATTTAGAAGAATGTCAGTAACCAGACAGTTTCTGGTCTCATTGACTTCCATAGTATACATTTTTTTCCTACTATGGAAGTCAATGGGATCAGAAACTGTCTGGTTACTGACATTCTCCTAAATATCTTCCTTTCTGTTCAGCAGAAGAAAGAAATTCATTAAGGATTAAAACAACATGAGGGTGAGTATATGATGAGCGAAAGTGAAATACGGACATCCTAAAAAACATTCACTCTGTTCTGCTCGTTCCTCGCTGTAGACGTGTTATTGCCCATGCAGCCGTGAGCATTTTAGTTTCATTTAAAAAATAGCGCCATTTCGGGGGTGGGATTGCTTGAATGTTTTTTTACAAAAGCACAATGTTGTGTTTTATTGCGAGTGTACATAAATATAAGGGTGTATTCACACCAGGAAAGTCCGATAGTTCACTTGCTTTGGTCCGGACCAAATAGAATGTTGATTTTTTTTGTTTGGTACGGTTCGTTTTCACACTGCTCTTTTTACAAGTGAACCAAAATGTGTAAACAAAACCACACGTGTGCTAAGGTCGTCCATTCATTGGACAGGAATTCTCAAGCAGGGAAAAGCAGGAAGTGCAAAAAAAAGCAAAAAAAAAAAAAAAAGCAGGAGATATTTCGTAATGTAATCGCCTATTTGTTATTTTACTGATTTGGTGTTATTCTTTACAAACGCAATATGAAGAAACTATGGTAGTATAGATAAAAGCCCGCCCGCACTGACAATTGATTGCTTGGGTCCTTACATGCGCTTCGTGAGGCACACTAGCTGGCACACACACGCAAGGTCTCTCGCTCCCTCTCTCTGCCATGCGCGCACTCTTGCTCGCTCGCTCTAGATTTCCGGAGATTTTAAATGATTTGCGGGCATTCATGCGCTTCTATCGACATGCGGGAGACTGCCGGAACTTCCGGGAGACTTTGGATGTCTGTATAATAAGACACCATTATGCCAAAATGTCAGTTTTGTTAAGTATCCTCATAAGAGCAGTCAAATAAAAAGACGCAGTTTTCTGCAGTTGGGTCGGTTCATGTTCACACCGTAAATGAACCGTACCAGAGTTCGTTTGGAACCGTACCGAGACCACCTCTTCAGCTGGGTCTCGGTTCGATTGTTTGGTCCGCACCCGAGTTCGATTGCTGTATTCACACCTGCCCAAAAGGTCCGCACCAAGGGGGGAAACGAACTAGAGTTCGATTCAATCGAACCAAACAAGGCAGGTGTGAATACACCGTAAGTAAACACAGTGCAGTTTAAATGATGTCCTGTATGAACAAACTGACGGAGTAGCCTATGTTTTTATGTTTCCACTGTTCGATCGCGCCCACGCCTCACACACACACACACACACACACACACACACACACACACACACACACACACACACACACACACTGTGCATTCCAGCATTGCAATCTTGACATCGCAGCCGGTTCATTACAGCCGTAATAAAATATAATAATAAATATAAATAGTCAACCTATTTGCAGCAAATGATGGTAGATTTTAGATCAATATATTTGTTTTCCTTACAATTTTAATTAACACTAACTTTATTCTCATCTGAATTATAAATAATTTATTTCTGTATAAAATAATACTACCATTAAAAAATACATTTGATTGTCTTTTTTAATCAATGGAGAATGTGTGACTTAAAAATAAACAGATTAGTGCTTGGTTTGAGGACAAGAAATGAAAACCAATGCAATATGATGAATGTCCAAAAACGTTCGCTCTTCTCTGCCCGTTCCCCGCCTCGCCATATATATATATATATATATATATATATATTTATATTTATTTATTTATTTTTTGTTACATATATAATGTATATATTATATTTTTTTTGTTACATATATATATATATATATATATATATATATATATATATATATATATAAATATAGCTGCGAGCAGCGATGGAGGGCCCAAGCCGGTGACACCGCCACCCCGGTGGCTTTAGTGTAACTAAAGGCACCAGGGTGGCGGTGCCACCGGCTTGGGCCCGCCATCGCTGCTCGCAGCTATATTTATTATTGTTGTTCAAGGGTTCGGGGGCTTTTGGGACCCTTAACAGACTCAAAAACTCATGAAACTTTGCACACAGGTCAGAACCCGCGGCCATTAGGGCCGGGCTGAAGCTGGTACCCGGGCGTGGCAGGGGGGCTCGACAGCGCCCCCTAGAACACAATCTTAAATCTTGGACACATACAAGAACGTATTAGTATGAAACTCGGTACACATATAGATCTCATCGGGCCGAACAACTTTCGCACTATAAGTTATTAGCTCTGCCCAACAGGAAGTCAGCTATTATGGGTTGTTTGAAAAACGCATGCTGTGGAATTTAATGTACTCCTCCTAGGGAATTGATCCAATCCAAACCAAACTCGGTCAGCATGAAGTCAAGACATTGAGGATGCTAAATTGCGGACGGATTTTTGATATCTCGAACGGTTTGGCCGTGGCGATGAAACGAATTTATAGCGAGAAAAGATAAACAGGAAGTGTGTTATAACTTCTGCATACATTAACTGATCTTGATGAAACTTCCGCAGTGTGTTCGTTGTAAGAGGCCGATCACATGGATGTGACTATTGTGAGTCAAAGTTATAGCGCCACCAACTGGCAGCAGGAAGTGTGTCACTTTCAAAATGCTTTGAAATCACCCTCTCATTTTTACCCGATTTGCTTCAAACTTTATGTGTATAATGTAGACACACAGCAGATGTAGACCTGTGAAAGGTTTATTGATATCTTAAATACTGTTGCCGTGGCAACGCATCAAACTTTAATATTCTTTTCAGATGCTTTTGAGACTCTTAACATACTTGAAATTGGATGAAACTCGACAGACACATCACATTTATTAGCCGGTAGACATGTGCAAAGTTTCAGAAACGGGCGTGGTGAGGGGCTCAGTAGCGCCACCTTTAGTCAAAAATGGGGGCTTAGTTTTAAGTAGAGTCACAAAAATCGTTATGTATATTGTTCTCATCAAGCCGGACAACTTTCTAATTTATAGTCATAAGCTGTGACCAACAGGAAGTGAGATATTTTGGTTTGAATGTGATTTTTTGTAGAATTCTCTCCCTCTCTCTCTCTGCCTCTGCGTCTCTGTGTGTGTGAGGGGTGGGGGGATTTGTCTTTTGAGTGAGATTTGTTTAAAATTCCTGTTTTTCAAGGTTTCAGGGGCTTTTGGGGCCTTTAACGTGCTCGAAAACTCTTGAAACTTTGCACACAGGTCAGAACCCGCGGCCATCAGGGCCGGGCTGAAGCTGGTACCCGGGCGTGGCAGGGGGGCTCAACAGCGCCCCCTGGAATGGGATCCGAACACTTGTCCATAAATCAAACACACTTGCATGTAATGATATGAAACTCGGTACACATATAGATCACATCGGGCTGAACAACTTTCGTGCTCTAAGTTTTACGCCAGCCCAACAGGAAGTCGGCAATTATGGATTGTTTGGAGAACGCTTGCTGTGGAATGCGAAGTACTCCTCCTAGAGAATTCATCCAATCCCCACCAAACTCGGTGTGCATGAAGTCAAGACATTGAGGATTCTAAATTGCGGACGGATTTTTGATATCTCGAACGGTTTGGCCGTGGCGAGGAAACGAATTTATGGCGAGAAAAGAGAAACACGAAGTGGTATAACTTCTGCATACATTAACGGATCTTGATGAAACTTCACCAGTGTGTTCGTGGTAAGAGGCCGATCAGATGGATGTAACTATTGTGAGTCAAAGTTATAGCGCCACCAACTGGCAGCAGGAAGTGTGTCACTTTCAAAATGCTTTTGACAAAAGTGGGGGGGTTAGTTTTACCCACAGTTTTAAAAATCAGTACGTACATTGGTCTCATCGAGCCGGACAACTTTCTAATATACAGTTATTAGCTTCGACCAATAGGAAGTCAGATATTTTGGTTTGAATGTGGATTTATTTGCAAATTCAGCCTCTGCTTTTTACCCACTCCTGCTAAGTGTTTTTTTTTTATTCACACCAAACTTTTTTAACACGATGAAAATACATTAAAGATGCTAAATTGTGAACGGATATTAAATATTTAAAACGGTTTTGACATGGCGAGGGATTAAAATAATGTCAAAAAAGGAATCAGAAAACATCTCATATATTCTTAAAATTTAATTATACACCATTTATTTTTATATAAAATTATACAAATATTAGAACTAAACCTATTTTATTCTGTTTTTGCAATTCAAAAAGTATGAAAAAGTTAAAAACAGGCTATTTAGTGCTATTTGTTTCAACAAAAAAGCAAACATAGG